>NC_045165.1:4362894-4372894 GCF_900700415.2 Clupea harengus
TAAGGGAGAGTGGGCATGTGTCCCACGCCTTTATTGGTTACCTGGAGCGTGTTTTTTATAATGAAAAAGAGAAGAAAGCAGCAGACGGTATTGTCCTGGGGGAACAACAAGTGTGAGTGTATGCCAGTGTGTGTGTGTCAGAGAGAGAGAGAGAGAGAGAGAGAGAGAGAGAGAGAGAGTTCAATTATGAATAAACCAAAAGACAACTTTGACTGAAGTCTGAATATTTTTGAATGCATATGAGATCCCCGTCCTTGCAATGATTTCTTGGGGAGAGGCCATTGACATCAGAAGACTAACTCTATGCTCAAAATGTTTTGTTTTCAACATTTCCTTATTAGTCATGATTTAGACCTCTGCACAAAACCTCTTCACTGTAATTGCGACTGCACTTCACACTGCTCTTTCCACAAAAAGTCACAAGGAACACCTCACACTTACTGTCAAGCACAGCATGTTAAAGCAGCTCCTCAACCTAGACCTTTACCGACACTCGGTGATATGCCAGCCGAGTGCTCTTAACACACGCCGGCGACCTGGCAGAAGGACCTCCGCCGAGGTGTCAGCAATGCTGCACAGAGTGACACGGCGCAACACTACACCCAGTGAAAGACTTGACGGGAGGTCAAACGGAAAAGACCGTGCTTGGAAACCGTCAAAGAAAAATCTTGCGCTGACAGCAGCCTAACATAACCTTTGACACGGGGATTTGTTTGTTTGTCAACTCAGAGTGAAAGCATTATGACAGACAAGTTATGAAGCTAGTAAGCGCACTACTGACACCTACAAAAAAACAAAACCTGCTTACAGTTCCTTTATTAACGCTATCTGAAAAAAGACATGAATATTTAACTATGAGGACAGAAAGATCGCTAGAGATAATCAGAAAATGCATCTGGTTACACTGGCATGAAAAACATGCTCTTCATTTTATAATGTAATGCATGTGGGGAATATTTCATTATTTCAGGATAAAATACTCGAGTAATAAAATGATGTAAACAGAATGATTACATGGGTGCAACAGTGAGAAGGCTCAGTTTCACAGTCTTCTACATTTTACTAATGGTATGAAATCAGTATTGCTGTCATCATAACGCTCTCTTACACAGTACATGTTATTCGGAAAAAGTATTCGTTTCTATACAAGGAGATTTTTCAGTACAATTAACCCTCAACCATACACGCAGACTAACAAATGTGTAAAACGAAAATTTTAACTTGGGTCCAAATCGCGACGTCAAAAGTCAAATCGAGTGAATGAAACGTCCCGGTGACTTGCCAATAGGATATCTGATTAAACGCAAATGCAACCTCTGAATTGGAACGGGGGTGTGATTTCATTAAGCAGCTCGCTGATGGATTCAATCTCTTGATAGCGACGTTCCGCCCGAACAATTAGACCATCCGTTTAAGGGCAATGAGAAGTAAATAATTTACACCAGCTTTGAGGAACGTCAAAGATCAAAACAAACTTTTACCTTTTCTTCGGAGGTGCCAGATCAGAGTCCATCGTTCCGTTGACTCTTCTGACGGCGCAGATCGGTCTGAAGCAACTGTTGCTCGAGCTATGGGTCCGCGCAGCGCAAAAGGCTGCTACGCAATTCCAGTCGTGATAACCGCACGTAACAAGAAATCCGAGCGAATGCTGAACAGGTTACCGTTTTGCGTAGTCCGTGGTGATGATAGTTTTACTCCAGAAATGAAAACACCATTGCAGCTGTTGTCAGAACATTTACACGAGTGGATAATACCTCAATGTTTCCGCCGGTATCCTCTCAGGCACAGCTGAGTAATCGCATCTCCCCTCCACATGCCTGCGCGTGAACGCGCAGTCACATGTCTCGCAAGCCTTTCGGGACGAGCCATGAGGCAGCTACGCGCTGTGGTGGTAGAGATGTTTTTAATCTAGGCTATTTATTGGTGAGTTTATCTGCGAGTGTTTTGCAGAGTGGTGTCAACAGAAGTTGTTAATCATCTCTAAAATAGATTAGTATTGATGCTAGGGCACACAAGCTCAAGTGTGGTTTGAGAGCCAGTGTTGGACAGACAGGCTACTTTTGAAGTATTTAGCAATGGCTGATAACAATCCAGAAAGTTATTTTTATTTTGATTCCATTCTGTTTGGGTACAGTATTGTTCAATGCAAGAATATTGCTCAGTGGACTTAAAGCACAGATAAACAATTCCTCAGAGCTAAGATCCTCCCTAAAGACCCATTAAAGTCCCTGTAATCCTGACTCATTTCGATCCTATGACTCGGCGCGGAGGGCAACAGTGTGACCAGGCCAATAGGATTAGAACGCTGCCTAAATCAAAGTTACCCTCGGCGACTGATGAGCTCTGACGGAACGCGTGCCAAGTCCAAGAGCTTGCCAGGTAACCTCCGACGACTTCCTGGAGTCTCTAGTTCACCGCATGGCATTCCTATTTAGCGCACGCCATTGCTTCACTGGTGGTCTCCTCCAGTTGACAGCTTTGGCATCAGAAAGGAGCTGGAAGTGGATAAGGGGTCCCCTTCATTCCTTTATCCAGCCCAGGCCAGGTGATGCGCTCACTATTTTGACCATGATAGCTGCACTGAAGGCATGCAGGGTTAGAGCTGTGACTCAGGAGAAGTCAGAGCAGTAGTTCTGCTATGGTTCTATTGAGTCAAACCCACCGGTCTGTCAGAATTCTATTGGGAACTGAAGATATTCCCACCTCTAAAGAAGTGAACTCTGCAGAGGTTCTGAATCAGGGTGTTCACCATCTAAATGTTCTGAATCAGCGTGTTCAAATGTTCTGAATCACCGTGTTCACCATGTATATGTTCCGAATCAGCGTGTTCACCATCAGATCAGTGGCCAATTTGTGCCAACGGCTGTATACTGCAGTCTTAGTAATGAGCTATGTATCTGCCAGAACGCATTAGAGCACACTATGCTGATAGCATTCGCGTGGGTAAACGCTGCACATATTTCACATATTGTCTAACAACCAAGACCAAGGTCTTTTCAAACTGAATGCCATGGGGAAGAATTCTGTAAGTGTGTGTGTGTGTGTCCAACAACATGTGGGTGTTTGTTGAGCGGTGATCCATCACTCTGTTGCGCATGTGGGTGTATATGTCGGGTCTACGTTTTTGTCGGGTCTACGCTCCTGACAGACCTCCCTCCGAAGGACAGATCTCTCAATGCAATTTAATCACAGACATCCTCACCCCTCCGCCACACACACACACACACACACACACACACACACACACACACACACACACACGCAGGCGCCTCCATGACTGGGTGTGCTGCCTCTGTGTCACCAAAACAGAAGAGTTTCTCATCTCGTCTACACAGCTGAAGGGGAGAAGATCAGAGAAGAACAGACAAAGAGGAAAAGATAGAGGAGGAAAGCCATGAACAAACGCTCCGGATCCCACTGAGAGAGAGGAGTGTGTGAAGCGAGAGGAGAAACCCTGAGGAAGAGTCGCTGAGAGAGAGAGGAGTGTGTGAAGCGACAGGAGAAACCCTGAGGAAGAGTCGTTGAGTTCAGGCCAAGTTCAATCCCAATGTTCCAGGGGCCCATGGGGAATGTGAGGGGGTCGAGGACCAGCGGGGGTCAGGATTAGATGGGGATTGCGGCAGCGATGTAATCTATGAGTTTCACCATACGTCCAGCTGAAGGAACGGCTCAAATTGTCTTTGCTAAGAGGATAGAGGTGGGCTTACACTGAGCTTAGTGGCACGCTACTCTTCCCAACAACTTCCAACAACTGACACACACACACACACACACACACACACACACACACACAAACACACACACATGCACACATGACCCCACAAGGATGGAATGGAATCTTGCATAGTAGGGGAGCTGGATTGAACAAAGAGGGGCATTAAACAGAATTCTTACATTACCTTTTCTTTTTTTTTATACTTTATTTTTTAAAGAAACAAAGATACAATGAAACATGATGGAACAAACTGTTGGTCACCTACAGTATACATTTATACTGAAGGTACACTGATGGAAATACATGTCAATGCACACAGTAACAGATCTGTGATGATCCTGTAAGGTCACAAACACAATACTGCAAAAATGTATTGGATTGGATTGGATTCAATGTAGTGTCATTACACAGAGTACAGGTACAGAGGCAACGAAATGTAAAATGTATCAAACCGTAGATTCAGCGAAAAAGTCATTCTCTCCATATTTTGAACATCAGTTACAATATCTATCCAGTCAGTCGTTCGGCCTGTAGCCATTTTCGCGTTACAGCTTTTTATGCTGGCTGCTAATAATATCTTTCTTACATTACCTTTTCATTTAAAATCAGTTTAATATTTTGCTGTATGTAATAACACCCAGGCATGTAAATGACCACAGGAAATATTTCCTTCTGTGCAAGCAAGAGATACTTTTTTCATTATCAACCATGGAAATGTTGAAGTCATTCTATAATGGTTTTATTTTTTATGGTGTGTTCACCGTGAAATTTCACTTATATGAAAAATTAATTTTTGTATTTTATGTAATTTATGTTTATGAATTTATTTATTTATGTTTATTTATCTCGACAAAAAATGTCTGCTTAAAAAGACTGTAAGAACCGGTGAAAGTGAAGATTGGAACAAGCTGTTACAGAGGAGTCAGTGTCAGGGTAATTTCAGTTCTTGGAACCTCTTGTCATGCCAGTCCTCGTCATCGTCATTGTGACCTCTTCACCCTGTCCACGGCTTGTACCTGTGGCCGGCATTGGTCAGCACTAATTGTCATGACGATGGACCCTCTCCATGTCAGTGGTGATGGGGGTTTGTTTTGCGTGAGAGCCTGAAAGTGACCGCTGTTGCTGTGGAAACAGAGGGTAAAGGTATTGATCCTGTTAGCGGAGAAGATGAAAAGGGGGGATGAGGACTAAGGGTCTGAGCTGCTGGGAAACGCACGCAAGGATCGGACAGAACACGGCTTTAATTAACGCCGGACTCTACAAATGACTTCAGGCATGTTAGCATTCACTGCCATTCAGATTTCATATAAAACCAATGTAAACTTTAATGCTGTTTACAGTACAGTGAGAGAAGTGTTTTGTAAACAACTGGGGACATACGTGGTCATGACGTATGAAGCCTGCTGTACAGTGGAGGACATGACATGTGCATGTGACACGGCTTAGGGAGCTTCAGAGGGGTCCATGAACACACACACACACACACACACTCACAGACACACACACATACACACACACACTCACACACACAAACACGAGAGGAAAACATGCTATAAATAACCACACAAGGGTGAGTGGGTTCCTGCTGAACCCACCACAACAAGGTCATGCCTCTGTTGGCTAACATGCTAACATGCTAACATGCTTCCTCTATAGCTGTGCTTCCCAAAGTGTGGGGCCTTTGGGACTGCTGGAGTTACAGGATGGGGGGGACACAAGTTGAGGGTGACAATGTGGAACGAGAACCTGAAACAACCAACTAGTGGTCAAATGAAGTATGGCAGTGTAGTAGCCTGTAACTCACACTATCTGGTGATGAGTTCATTGCCTACTTTGCATTTAAATAGTATGGTCAGGACCTACCGTATAGCTCATGTATTAGAATAGGATAGCTAGCCTAATTATTAATAAAACGGACATGCACCTAATTTGAACCGATTCACAGAATGAAGTGAGACATAAACCAAAACTGGGGGATTTTTTCCTCATTGTCAAAGGGGAGGGCTGCCATGAAAAGATGGGGAACCACTGCTCTATAAAATACAGAAAGACCGCTCAAAACAAGCCAGTGATGAAAGCTCCTATCCTATTACATCTTGTACCTGTTATCAGAACAGGAACCGCTGCACTAACTTATTACCATACGTCTTCATAAACACTGTACTCCTGTGATTAAACCACATTATATGAGTGGTGATAGCCCGTCATGATGTCGTAAAAGTGTACACTCTTAATTACTTGCCAAAATAATAAAAGAAGTAATCGAGAGAACTAACCTTACTAGTATTTAGTTAAGAAGTCATAAGCTGTGTGAAAAAAAAAAAAAACAGACAGACAGACCAAAAGACTTTTTTTTCCCGCTGTACTGGTCTGTCTGTCTGTTTAAAAAAAAAATAATTCACACTGTACTGGGGTGGGTGTTTTGGGAACGGCTTCAATTGATTGTAACTACACTAGAATATAAATAAAGATGTCCTCCGAAGAGGGGGGGGGGTGGTGGTGGGCCAATAATAAAAAAAAAGAAGTTATAAGTGTGCAAAGTAGCCTTTACCTATCACACCCTCCACACCAAGGCCCAACAGTGTCCCTAACTAGAAACCCACTAATCCATGCTCTACCCCCCCCCCCCCCCCCCCAACACATTTCAGAAAGCAGGACTGTATCCTGTTGTTGTCTGCAAGGGTTCTTCATTTGGCTCGTGTTGTTTACATGTTTACATGAGTGAGGAATTAAGCTAAATATATTCTTGGCAGCAGGCAAGAACTCTGGGTGTCTGTGTGTATGTGTGTGTGTGTGTGTGTGTGTGTGTGTGTGTGTGTGTATGTGTGTGTGTGTGTGTGTGTGTGTGTGTGTGTGAGAGAGAGAGAGAGAGAGAGAGAGAGAGAGAGAGAAGTGAAGTTTGATCCTTATAAAATAAAGTCTGTGTTAAAAGATACCTTTGTGTTTAGACACTAGAATGGAGTGAGTGATCAAGAGGCAGGGTGCACTAGCACGGATCATCCAAGCACACCGAGGGAAACAGAGAGAGAGGGAGAGAGAGAGAGAGAAAGAGGGAGGGAGAGGGAGAGGGAGAGGGAGAGAGAGAGGGAGAGAGAGGGAGAGAGAGAGGGAGGGAGAGAGGGAGAGAGAGAGAGAGGGAGGGAGAGAGAGAGAGGGGGAGAGAGAGAGAGGGAGGGAGAGAGAGAGAGAGAGAGAGAGAGGGGGAGAGAGAGAGAGAGGGAGGGAGAGAGAGAGACAGAGAGAGAGAGGGAGAGAGAGAGTTGGAAGGAGAGAGCAGTTTTGCATGACAGTGACAGATCATAGGTCTTTCTTCAGCATGCAGATGGCACAAAGGGTCGTCATTTCACACTACCGTACGACAACAAAGTGGCGAACTCTGTGCACCATGTGTACGGCCAGAGACTAAACCAATGATGAATGGTGTTTACATGCTAATGGTGTTTACATGCTAATGCTAACATCCTCTGAGGAGCACAGACAGACCCACTGATGTACAGGACAGGGATGAACAGATTTATATAATACTGCACTTTGAACCAACAAGACACACTTACATCTTCTTATTAACAGACACTGATTTACTTAGAAAATATATGTAATATATAGCATATATATAATATGCTATACAGGCTATACAGAGTGACCTTTTCACCTCCTAGCCCCTTGCGCTACCAGCTGCCTTGTATATGGTAGAGCATTAAATCTTACTTGGGCAGTAATTCTCCATCAATACAGTACAGGCCTGTGAGTAAAGCTCCTCTACACTCAGCTCATCAAGCATAGTGTTTCACTGAGGGCCAGTCTGTGCACGTCAGTCTGCCTCTGTTTTTCCCACAGCCGGTGACGCCGGGCCTTCTCTCTCCCAGTCTCCGTTTCCTCGCTATGTCACGGCGAAACACAGCGTTGACGTATGGCAAAATGGCAAACCTAACCTTCTTTTGGCGAATGTGCCAAAGCATTTCGGCGTGGCGCTCGCACCTTCCCCTTGTGAGAGACGAACTCACTCACCCCGCTGCCCAATGCCTCCAAAGTGGAAATTTCCATCCTCCACAGGGTTCCAAGGCTGGGTTGGCAACACTTGCCTGTTAAGCCAAGTCTCTCTCCAACAGACAAGACGTTTGACCAGAGACTACACGAGGGAGTAGTGTGTGTGTGTGTGTGTGTGTGTGTGTGAGCTCACTTTTGGGAGGGCTTTGAAGGACCCAGGCGTGCTGAATTTGAGCCATTTTAAATGGGAAATGCAACTGAGATAGAAATGAATTCATAAACTGAATTATTTATCACCCTGGCTGTTTTTCAGGACACTGATATAGAGAGCATTGCCTAGTGCCTTTGTGTCATGCCATATAAGAGGTTCTAACAGTTTCTCCATGGTATTCTTGATAGCAAATGTCTCCTCCAAAAGCCTTGATGAATATCCATCTTCTGATGTGTCCCTCTCCTCTCCCACCTAAAAAGTGCATGACACGTTTTATCTGGACCTCGAAGGAGAGCAAGGTTTCTGCCCAGCGAACAGACAGTGCAAACAGCCCTACGCACACAACGAGGAGAGGATTTACGCTGTTTAATGCTTGGATAAACACACTCTACATCATGTATGCACACAGGCCAGTATTGCTTTTACTCAAGCAGGCCAGAATGTCCCTCTCACCCCCCCCCCCCCTGTAGTTTATACCAGTCTGCCACTACGCCTGTGCAGGAGTTTGACCCTTTAGGCTGAGGGGAGGTTCAGTTATGAGGAGAAGATGGGCCCACCTGAGTTCACACACACACACACACACACACACACACACACACACACACACACACACACACACACACACACACACACACACACACACACACACACACACACACACACACACACACACACACACACACACACAACCACACACACACAGCATAGCTGAATAGTCTTTTGTATATATTGTTCATCACTAGGCTACCAAAACAGTGTGACACTGAAATGTCATGTTTTAAAGACCCAAAGAAAGGGCAATACACAAGATGATGACCATGAAGCTAGCTCTAGCAAGTAAACTAGGTATTTCACTTACTTTACATTATAGTGAAGGGGTAATGTGTACTGTTTATTAATAATTAACATTTTACTTTCTTTACTTTATGTACAGATATAATGGGCACTGTTTATTAATTCAGCAAAAGGCATGGACAGAAACAACACTTGATTGTGGTTGGTGTGCAGCTTAAAGAAGGTCGGACTAAGGTAGATGTGGGGGAAAAACGAATTCTCACCATCTTCTATGAATCAGATTACAGTAAGCTGTTAGAGCAGTGTTATTGTTGCAATTTCCTCTTCCGCAAACGCTACCCTGGACCTGAGAGGGGATGCCAGTCATTTCTACAGTCAATTAAACATGTCACACGCGACCATGTCATACATTAAATCATTCACGGCTGGTTTGAATGGCTTTAATAATACATTAACATGTCAGAAACAATAGCTACTAACCAATGAACTCCTGAGGGGTAAGCAAATGAGTTTCCCCCACATTGTCCAAACTCTCATGAAACTAGATTTCAGCATCCATTTCTTTTTGTTGTGCACTAGCTGAGCTGTTAGCCCTTCTGCTAGCTCTGCTAGCTACTACACCCATCTACCCAAAGGTCATTGATGGCCACCTGAAGTAAATCCCAAGGGTCAAAAACAGGGCAGTAGGTTTCCTCTTCAAGATTTGTGTGAGGGTGGCTTTCTTTGGGAAAGGACACTTTATCATCAACAGGTTTGAAAAGAAAGTCTTTGAGAGAAAGGATCACCTTTGTTCCTTTGTAAACCCTGTAGGAAGTCCGATACGAAGCGCATCATACCAAGACCACAGAACTAACTGAAAACAGGGGAAGCCCTGTGTGTCTCCATGGCTGCGACAAACAGAGAGTTGCATTATGGGACTAAATGGATGTTGGGTTTACTGGGGTATAGTCGTGTTCACATCATTTTTAAAGGAGGCAGACCATTGTTGACCATTATTCAGATTGATCGCCAAGACTAGGATAACAACTAGGGTTGAATGAGATGCTCCATGTCAGCTATTCAATTGTCAATCTCACAAACCACAGACACACAAAATAGTTCTAGGTTCTGATATTATGAAAATCAAGTATAAAAATAACATTAATAAAAATATCAATAACAGGCAAATACCTGAGAGAGAAAAAAACGCCCACTTCTAAAGTGAACCTTCAGGAACTTTGAATTCACAATTCACGCTGTTCACAGGCACATTCAAAATCTGGCAAAACACTTTCAGCTGAACGATGAGGAAT
>NC_045165.1:4385394-4387894 GCF_900700415.2 Clupea harengus
TGTGTGTGTGTGTGTGTGTGTGTGTGTGTGTGTGTGTGTGTGTGAGTGTGTGTGTGGCGGTATATGTAGGTGTGTGTGTGGCATAGCTTATGATTGAGGCTCAACAATGAGTGGCTACATTATTACTGTGTGTCAGTGTGTGTAGGTTTGTATGCATACAGTATATCAGTTTGTATGTGTGTGTGTGTGTGTGTGTGTGTGTGTGTGTGTGTGTGTGTGTGTGTGTGTGTGTGTGTGTGTGTGTGTGTGTGTGTGTGTGAGTGTCAGTGTGTAGGTTTGTATGCATACAGTACATCTGTGCGAGTTTGTGTGTGAGTGTGTGTGTGTGTGTGTGTGTGTGTGTGTGTGTATGTGTGTCTGTCTATATGTGTGTGGTCACCTGTAGATGATGCCTTTGCTGTGCAGGTACATGAGCGCTGAGGTGATCTCTGCCGAGTAGAAACGCGCTCGGCCCTCCTCGAACTTCCTGGACTTCTGGATGTGGAACATCAGGTCTCCCCCATTTACAAACTCCATCACGAAGAACAGCCGGTCCTGTTACAGACAGACACACACACACACACACACACACACACACACACACAGAAGTATGACACACATGCACATGCATATGTCATGCATGAACCCAACACGTGCTGCCATGGGACAAGGGAAGATAGTTTATTGGAGGGAGCTGATATCATCGCCTGGGCGACAGAAATTTCATTAGAGAGATGAATGTGGGGTGTCTGCGCAGTGACAGAGCGACACATAAATTGTGTTTCTCATCACACACACGGTCTGGCACACATGCGCACCGATCGCACACACATGTAGACACTCTATCATGACATGGGAGAGGACACAGTGTTCTACTCAGGAGTCTAGACTGTGTGTGTGCATGCATGGGTGTGTGTGTGTGTGTGTGTGTGTGTTTGCATGCATGTGTGTGTTTGCATGCGTGTGTCTGTGTGTGTGTTGTGTGTGTGTGTCTGTGTGTTGTGTGTGTGTGTGTGTGTGTGTGTGTGTGCATGCATGTGTGTGTGTGTGTGTGTGCATGCATGTGTGTGTGTGTGTGTGTGTGTGTGTGTGTGTGAGAGAGAGAGAGAGAGAGAGAGAGAGAATAAGGGAGCATTTGCGTTCTACATGCATGTATGTGTATGAAAAATGAAACCTAATTGTATTATGCAACCTAAGGATTACATACATTATGTATTACAAAGACATTGAAATAGGTCTGAAGGCCTAGAAGTGAGCGTCCTATTGTTTGTGTGCACATGTGTGAGAACTGGATGCCGCCCACCCGCTCGCTAAAGCAGCTTAGCGCTCACCTCTCACCCCTGACCCATGACCTGAAGAGAAAAACAGACCAGACGAACTCAATCACGTCTCTCACGTCAACCACACAAACGCACGCAGACGCTCACACAGGTAAATGTGGGCGCAAGGACACGGACAGTTAACTGACCAATCAGGGCCAGTGTAATCCTATTAAGTGTCCCACTGCGGCACTGTGTCAGAATAGTGAGCGACGTTTTGGCACTGCCGTCTGTGCAAGTACGGTAGTCCAGACTATTCTCATTTGTAGTTCCACGTTGGTGGAATAACTACCCAGCACTACCAGAGCAGGGGCGTCCCTCTCTACCTTTAAGAAGCTTTTGAAGACCCAACTCTTCAGAGAGCACTTCCCGTCCTAATTGGCACTTCGACTAGTGCGTAACTTGCAATTGCAGCAGTTACATTTCTGCACTTCTTTTTCTTTTTTATTTCATTTTGTTATATTTCTTATGTAAAGTAGTATTTATTGTTACACCAGGTTCTATAGCTTGACTATTCTCTCCCTTGTACGTCGCTTTGGACAAAAGCGTCTGCTAAATGACTAAATGTAAATGTGAATAAGGAAGTATCTTTTGTGGTTGATGATGTCATTATTCCGGTAATGTGCAGTAACGAAGCACGTGGAACATACTCCGGATTCAGCGGTGCAGATCTGAACCACAAGCATCTCCAACCCTAGCCATATATAGTGTTTAAGACGCCTCCTAGGCTTTTACTGTAAATGAGCTAGGCTTCTAATGCAAACCGGTCTGGCAACCTTTTGTTGTTCTGTATGATAATCAGGTTTCTCTGATGCTCCTGAGATGGTTCTCAATGGCCCTATCCCCATTCCCATACTAGGATTGGTTGCAGTCACTCACACCTCAGTTTGCTTCCTGACTCCAGGTGTCTGAGCAATACCAGTGTGGGGACCTTTCCTTTGTTACCATTATAAGATTACCATTTTGGATATTATTATTCACTCACAGGATATACTGTCATTTCTTACAACTGTGTCATTTACTTGCACTCACTTTGAGAGCCCTGAATGTCTAAGTGAACGGCAGTGTGTGAGCGTGTGTGTGTGTGTGTGTGCGTGTGAGTGTGTGTGTGTGCAGTGTGTGTGAGTGTGTGTGTGTGCAGTGTGTGTGTGTGCAGTGTGTGTGTGAGCTAGAGGCAAGCTAGCGATCTGAAACAGTATGGA
>NC_045165.1:4392894-4397894 GCF_900700415.2 Clupea harengus
GACCACACAGGTACACACTGAAACACACACAGGTACACACTGAAACACACACACACACACTATCACCACTAACTGATGACACCTCTTGTGGACCACACAGGTACACACTGAAACACACACACACACACTATCACCACTAGCTGATGACACCTCTTGTGGACCACACAGGTACACACTGAAACACACACACACACCTTCAGGGACCTGCTCAATAAAACATATAAAACATGCACATATAATAAAGTAACATACAAAAAGGGTGCTGCTGGACCAATATGACGTTTACACACATCATCAACACTACAGCATGAACTCTCCCATGACGGAAACCTAGGTCTGACTATCACTGAACTACATTTAAATGAAATACAGGAGTTTCCGTGGCTAAAATGACCAATCATCTCTTAACAAAACTGACCAATGGGGCAATGCGGAAGACTATTTATTAGGAGCATTTTAATCTTGGATTAAATGGGTTTAGTTCCTTATTCTGACTGAAATATCCTTATTCTGATTTACAAAAGCCTTTGGGGACGCAGGTTCAGATTAAACAAACAAGTGCAAAATGTATCCATACTATGACACAGGAATGACATAAAGGCCCAGTCTAAGACGATTCTAATCCCTATACACTTTTTCTCAAATTCAGCAAATTGCTCCTCACACTCCTCTGGCTGTCTGCTGCTCAGTGTTTTCGCTCCAAAAGAAACTCTGGGGTGTTCATACATGAAAATGGGAAACAAACACAGTGGCTCGGACCAAGCCATAAATAATACCAGCCAATCAACACGGTGCGTTTGTCATTTGTGTAATTTGACTTAACTCAAACATCGAACAACCTTTCGCAAAGACAAAACTGAATCACTGACTCTACCATTACCCCTCGGTAAAGCCTTGGTGTATCACCCATATGGCATGATATGATAATGATGAAACATCATATTAAGATAAAAAATATGCCAAAGAAATATGGCAAGTGCATGATAGGGGCCAGGAAGACTTTTATGTACAAAAAGTACATCACTGGGAAGGCCATGAAAGACATGGCATTGAGTTTACGACTAAGCCCATACATCTGGTCAGACCTGATGCTGTGAGATCAGACAGTTGGGGTGGACATTTAGGTAGTTCCCTCAACGCACTCATAAAATAACTGAACACCAACTCTGAAAGTAAAATACCACATAAACATGCATAGAGTTCACAGTGTTAAGAGTCACGACAACAGAGAAGTTTCTAGATAGGCTCTGGTGGTGCTTTAAAACAGCCAAAATGTGCACACACACACACACACGTGCACGCGCATACCCACACGCACACCCACACGCATACGCACACACACAAACACACACACAAACACGCCCACATACAAATGCACACCACTCACCTTGACACTGGTAACCCTGCTTCCCAAACATACCCCTGAGGAAGAGATAAGCAAATGATAGGTAAGACTCCATCACTCTCCCTCTCTCTCTCTCTCTTCTCTCTCTCTCTCTCTGTCTCAAACACATTTAAACACTAAAAGATTGTACAAAAATGAACATATATTTGTCTGAAAGTATGTCAGAACAGCTTTAAGCATAGAGCGTTTGTGTTAGTGAGACTGTGAATGTGGGTGTGTGTGTGTGTGTGTGTGTGTGTGAATGTGTGTGTGTGTGTGTGTGTGTGTGTGTTTCTGTACCATATGAACTCTCTGCAGTGGAAACAAAAGGTGGGCTGTTTGAGGAAGGTGGACATGAACTTGTGCCCGTTGACCTGGTGGATTCGCCTCCTCAGAGCACCCTGCCGCTCCCGCGTGAACTCCTTACGGGCACGCAGGGCGCGCGTCGTCGCCTCCTCTACACACACACAACACACACACGCACACACAAACACACACACACACACACAGACACACATTCACACACACACAGACACACAAACACGCACACACACGCACGCCCACACACACACACACACACGTCATTTACAATGACACATTCACACAGAAACGCAAAAGCAAGCAAACACACACACAAACAGAGAGGTTTCAAGGAAGACAAAACACAAAACAGCTTCAAAAACATATAATTCTCAAATACTACAACTTTGATACTTGCTCTATAAGTCTGTGTGTGGAGGAGGGGGGATATTTTCACATGGCTACACAGAGTACACACACGCACACACACACACACACACACACACACACACACAGACACACAGTCACACACACACAGACACACAAACACGCACACACACATGGCTACACAGAGTACACCCACACAACTGTATTATTAGGTACTGTTTGCTACTGAGAAGTGCTAACCACATGCATGAAAGGAAGTGTTTGTGCTTGTGTTTGTGTGTGTGTGTGTGTGTGTGTGTGTGTGTGTGTGTGTGAGTGGGTGTACACCTAGCCCCCTGAGAGCAAGAGTTCCACCCAGCAGTAAATGGGTTCCTTATATGACTAAAGAGACCAGAGGACCATTAGAAACAAACATAGCCGTATGACATACTCCCAAGGAATGAATCATCTAAACACACACATAGTGTGTAAAGTTTGTATGCCACATAGTGTGTAAAGTTTGTATGCCACATAGTGTGTAAAGTTTGTATGCCACATTGTATTGTAAAGTTTGTTCTCTAAACATGTGTGTTTTTGATTAAAAAAAAGTATTCAAGTATGAATGATTATATGTCTTGTCTAAGGGAAGCATACTACATCCTGGTCTGGTCAATGATGAGCTCCTTATTGTTAATCTTGTTTCAACGTCATATTAAGTGTGTGTGCGTGTGTGTGTGTGTGTGTGTGTCTGTCTGTCTGTGTGTGTGTGTGTGTGTGTGCGTGTGTGTCTGTGTGTCAAGGTTAAACCCTTATTAAGCTCGGGAAAGCTTTATATGCGCTACATATGTCCACGCAAAAGATGAAGAACAGAAACAGAACTGGCTGCACAAAAGAAGACTGCACAATATCAAAGCCACACTGTAAACAGATGGAGACAAAGAGAAAAAAAGAAAGAAAGAAAGCAAGAAAGAAAGAGAGGAAGGAAAAAAGGCACAAAGAAAGAAAGAAAGCACCAAGGGGAAATGGAAATATCAGTTACAGACAAGAATCTTCACAGTGCATATGTGTTGGGTGAGCCCCCCCCCTTCACAGTGCATATGTGTTGGGTGCCCCCCCCCCCCCCCTCAGAAGTGATACTGTACACTTTACTCTCACGTGGAGGTACTGAGTGACTTGTAATGACATGTGCCCGGAACTTGCTTTGTTACATGGTGATGGAAGAATTATTTCTCAATATTAAGGCAATTCTAAAGCAGCAATAATGAGCTTCGGTCTAAACCTAGCGAGCTAACAACTTAAAAGGCGTGCAAAAACATTGCAAAAATCAACGACTGTACATCTGGCCTTGATACAAGCGGGCCATCGTGTTAACTGGTATCTTCCGGTGATTCGGTGACGAAGCCTTTGACACATTTACGCTGAGTGGTCGGCCCCTACACCACAGAACTACATAGTGCATAGCCTTGACGGCCACATAGCATCGACATGAATTAGAGCATGATACCAAAAAAACATGACACCATTCGAACAAATATACATCAAAAAGAGGTACATTCCTGCCCAAGTGACCTCTTACAATGAAATTAGCATTGAGTAACACACGGATCTGTACTTAAATCTTCACACTCACACCCCCACGACCGTTACAACCATGACTTAGACTAATCTGTTGTTTTTATTATTACAGCTGATTTAACTGTTGAAGCTGCGAACGAATGGAGGCACGACAAAATACATAATAATACTGCATGTCCACATTATAGCTAAGCTGTTGTAGTCACTTCCTTTAACCAAACCAAACCCCTCTCAGTCTCTACTCTCACACTGGAATCTGTAGTCAGCAGCTATACACCCTTATGCCCAAATCTGAAAGACTTTCCCGCCCTTTACGTACGCACTATACACCCTCTTGCCCAAATCTGAAAGAGTTTCCCGCCCTTTCTGTAAGAACTGATCAATCACAAACGCATAATAAAACACCCCGTGCTTTCAGAGGTGTGTTGAAGTTAAACGGTATGCTATAACATGCATAACTTAATATTACTTAATGGCTGATGTTGGGCCTATAGGCTACGCTGCATCCTAGATAAGGGTGGTGTGATGACATGTTCCTGTTGCTCTTCCTGTATCCACAAGCTACAAGCTAACCACAGGACGGAGGTTATGCGCGAGCATGGGTTGGCTAGAGCAGTTCTGACACCCCCCCCCCCATATAGAACCAAACCCCTACTTTTTACATATGTTTTTAACTATGTTTGTAAATTATGTTTTTAAAACTTTGTTTGTTTGTTTTTTAACTATGTTTGTAACTATGTTGTTTTTTTAACGATGTTCTTAATTATGCTTTTAACTATTTTTTTTTATATAGGCTGTTTTAACTATGTCTTAACTATGTTTTTTTAACTATGTTTTTACTGTAGCACTCTGAGATTCTGCCAAATATACAGTGCGCTATAAATTAAATGAATTATTATTATTATTATTATTACTCTGGACTATTAATTCAATATCATTTACACATATAAACAATAATTCAATGTAATTTAGACATATAAACAATAATTTAATGTCATTTACATATATAAACAATAATTAAATATATTTTACACATATAAACAATAATTAAATATCATTTACACATATAAACGATAATTGATGGCTATAGGAAGACCGCAGAAAAAGCATATTCTCCTAAGGTTGTTTAAGTTTGATGGCTGGTTCTAAACCAGATAAACACGTCGATCCAGAAGCAGGTGGCCTTGCAGAACCTCTCAGATCCGGCCTAGCTACAGAGACTTCGCTACAAACGTTCTACCCTACAATGAGACCTTAACTTTTGGAGGGATTTGTTGGGAATGGATCAGAGAGCATTGAAGGGTTGCCTTCTGTACACCAACACATTAAGGACCAATGGAATCTGTTTCCGCGTTAAGGAACCTTAAGGAACCTT
>NC_045165.1:4402894-4412894 GCF_900700415.2 Clupea harengus
TACTTCCAACAATGACCTTAATACAAATGCAATGGCAGTTATCACAGAAAGCCATTGAGGACTCTACCACGGATGCCGAGAGTTGAAGCAAGGGCCACAGACAAAGAAAGAAGAAGCTGAAGAGGGGACGACCTGTGACACAGACACGCCATTCCATCAAAGGTGCTGGGGGGTCAGGGGCAGGGAAAGCATACAAGTTCACATAAGTAAACCCACGTGAATAAAAGAAGTACGGATGCCGATTAGGGTCAAACAGGATCGTGTTTTGGATCTACACTTGTCAGGGGACCAGGGAATGTTGAGTTGTCTGCAGAAGAGACAGCAGGCCTTTTCAGAAGGCAGAAGTTGACTAGCCATCAGAAGAGACTAAAGGCCTTTTCAGAAGGCAGAAGTTGACTATCCATCAGAAGAGACTGCAGGCCTTTTCAGAAGGCAAAAGTTGACTAGCCATCAGAAGAGACTGCAGGCCTTTTTCAGAAGGCAGAAGTTGACTAGCCATCAGATGGCATGAGCCGTTCATCACACCAATGGTGCCACGTGGGCTCTTTAGGCTCCGACACCTTAGGCTCTGGCATGGGGAGATAACAGCTCTCTTCACTCTTCACACTAGACCAGAGGAGGTAAGAGAGGAGGTGTAGTGAGGGAAACAGGTGATATTTATCACGAGAGAGTGTCGCCTTGCGTCTGGTCCCCATCCACCTTGGTCATTAAAGGAAACATTGGGGACTTTTTAATCTGGGCCTTATTTTAAGATCATTTTAGGTCCAACGTTGAACTGAATAGGGTGCTCCTTCAGAGCGCATGAGTGCATTCGGCAGCTGGGTGTCTGTTTAGGGTTTGTTTTTTTACCTTCTCACTGCAGCACTTTCTTCAGTTTGCTTGGATTGTTCTCTCATCGTTTGGCCTATAAACTGTGGCTATGAACTGAAATCCCCGCACCCTACGCAGTCGCACGCTAGTGCTCCCACTGCGCACCTACACAGTAGTGCTCCCACTGCACACCTACACAGTAGTGCTCCCACTGCACACCTACACAGTAGTGCTCCCACTGCGCACCTACACAGTAGTGCTCCCACTGCGCACCTACACAGTAGTGCTCCCACTGCACACCTACACAGTAGTGCTCCCACTGCACACCTACACAGTAGTGCTCCCACTGCGCACCTACACAGTAGTGCTCCCACTGCGCACCTACACAGCTGCACTTGCATGCTTGGTGCCGTAGCTCCCCCATTTCTGAAGGAGAATGGCCTGTGTCCACCTCCACTATTGCAGCATAAGATACGATTTGTTTTATCAGGTTTTTTTTTGTTGTAAGGGCATTTCATTTATTCGTTACGAGCAGGATATAAAGAGGATTTTTAAAATGTGACAAAAATTGTTTCTTGAAATCAATTGTCTACCCTGCCTTTAACAATTATCAAACAGGCAGGGGTTGGAAACGACAGAGTTAGGAGTCTTTGTCAAATGATTGTGTGTGGATAGGCCTACAACACTATGAACAGTGTTAACCAAGATCACTTGGCAACCAATGTGACACTATAAGTGACTTCATGATCATGTAGCCTACTAGTCGCTCTGACTTTTCATGAGCTTCAAAAATGAGTTTGCCTAGGTCAGCAAACCACAGTGACCCAACCACGGCCTGGTTAAATTACCCTCCATGCATGGCCAGCAAACACAGACACACACGCACACATAAATTAATATTAAGTAATAGATAAGTGATGGAATAACCAAGCATGAGCAAACAAAGGAGTGCAGGATGACTAACCCATCCCTCGAAGGATTCGTCGGTGCTAGTGGTCTTCATCAGGTCCTGGAACTGGATTGAGCAGTTGGCCACGAAGTCGTCGTAGCCGAGGGGCGTGTCGTGAAACACGGTCAGTTCGATCTGCTTACCGTTGTTCACGTTCAGATCGAATTCTTCGTTGTACGTGGGCACGTTGGTCTTCAGCTTTGTGATAGTCTGTCCGACTTTGAACTCGTCAACCTTGACCACTATGTAAGGGTCAAGGGTCTGGTTCGTCTTGTTGAACATGACGGTGTGTCTGAGCGCGGTGCTGGTGGGCTTCAAATCCACCGCCTCCCCAATTCTCAGCTTTAGGTTACCGTTAAACTTCATATTTCTTCAGTATCAACAAAAAAGAAAAATGCGCACCTACACATTAGTCCTTTTTTTTTAGAAATGAAAAATGTCACAATCCAATGCTTTTACAAAACGGAGTATTTCCCTTCAAAGTCTCTTAGATTTCCATACCCTCGCCAGAGCAAGCAAATAGGCTACACATCAATACTTTCATCTGCAGAATGCAGCAGGTGTTGCGCCGCTTGGCTGACCCTTCCTAGCGCTGCAGAAGTCCTCTTGACTGTCTCACATAAACTCGCTGGAGTAGAACTACTTTCAAGTGACACTTCCTTTGTGAAGTTGCCTGTGCGTGTTATGCGCAAATTAACCTTTTGCGGAACAGACTATATAGCAGGCGACAAGGAAAAGTACAACTAAAAAGGAAGTGAAAGGCTGTTGTGATGTCAGCTCAAATCACCAAAATTCAGCCATAAGTTTGTTACCGAAACCTAAAAAAACCAATTCGAACTATCCCCGTTGGCTACATGTTGCGTCTCAAGGGTCGCGTTCTGCCAATTACTGTAGCACTACGAAACTGTAGTTTGATTACACGTACTGAACTTACATACTTCTGTGACAAATGTGCGTGTGGACTATGTAGACCATAATGCACCGCAGCACTTTCAGTCGGTTGGCAGGTTGGAATTCAGATAAAGTTGGCTACAAAACATAGGATAGGCATCTAATCAAAGAAGCTTAATTATTATGCACTTTGTACCAACATTGTAAACACAGTATAAAACGACAAATTGCATTTGGTTAATCATTGTGTTTATAGGGGTATGGGATAGTGACCCTACCTGCACAGGCAGTAACAACAGCTATTGATGTGGTGATAAGAAGCGCCATCTTGTGGTGAGAAAAAGGCGCACGACGACGCTAGAAATTGCCTGCAAAAAACCCGGAATTTTAAAATGATTCGGGAGCATAATGTACAGGTTATCGTTCAGGAAATGTCATAAGTGAATTGCTCCACGAGACAGAATCAGGCTTGCCAAACATTTCCGCTGACCTGCATTCGGATGGTCCCTGTAGGTTGCGCATTAAACACACATATTGAAAGCTACCATGGTAGCTCTCTCTAGTGGTCCAACTTCTCTCACTTCCTTCTCTTTCCCAGTCCCGGGGCTGTGCTGTATGACCTCGTGTTGGGGGCCCGTATATATAGTGTTGTGTAATGTAGTGTAGATATGTTACTACTTGAACTTGTTTATGTGTTTAATGGTTTGTTATGGAGTTGTTTCCATTGTATTTTGGTTCAAATGGAATTGGATGAAATTTGGAATGCCGAAAAGTTTGAAAACAGAAAAAGAAGTTACATGTTTTTTATTATTATTATTACAGAGAATTGCAGTGTGAATATGTCATTGTACAGGTTATTATTACTGGCAAACACACCCTCTCTCACTCTCCACTGTCTCTCTTTCTCCCACTGTCTGTGAAACGGAAAAGTCATATTGGCATTCTTTGCCATACCAATGACTAGTTCAACAGTATTGCCAAAACAAACCTCTCTCTGCCCTTACACTGTGTCCTCTCTCAAGTACACACGGAGAAGCCCTTGCTGGTAGTCAGTCACAGTAGGGGTGTCCCACTGGTCATCTTGCTGTTCGCAAACAACGCCATTGGCATGCCAACCAAGAGCAGTGTCAAGACCCGCCTGAACAGAGACAAGCTCAAATTTCAACCAACGGCTATAGAATCAAGGGATGACGCCACTCACTATGCTAACGCATACCACTATATTCAATTTGAATGGATATAATAGGTAGAAAAGTTGGTTAAGATTTTAACATGGGATGCTGTGGAATTGAAAAGCATACTGATAGTTAACAATTACCAGTTACTGCAGTTAAGCACTTGGGTCAGTTTGTACATCTCATGTGACCATGAGCTTTCGTCAGTAAGTTACTTGGTTTAATTCTTTGTCTTTCTTTCTTTCTATCGGCCCAGTCTTTCTTTCTTTCTTTCTGTCGCGTTCATTCTTTCTTTCTTTCTTTCTGTCGGTCCAGTCTTTCTTTCTCCATATAATTGTAAATCATTTGCATCCCCTCAAACCCCCCGAACTCCAACTGCACTCTTTGAACTCCCAGATTCCATGGGCACATACCACACATACCATTTGGACCATCTTCCTGACGGTCCTCAGACAGAACGGCTGGGCCTGTCTACTGTCTGTGACCGGGGCGCATGGCTCAGCACTTTCTAAGAACAGTCTTTCCCTTTTAGAGGTTACAGAATGCTCTGGAAATTCCACAGAGTGCACCACTTACCTTCTTCAGCGACTGAGTCCTCTTAGCTACAACTGAGAGGTGCACAGGTGTGTCTCAGGCAGTGACCCTTGACCTTAAAGGTCATGCAAGGAACAAGTGTGGTAGCTGTGCTGAGTCAGGGTAATTATATTGGAAAGAAAAGAGTCAAAATCAGAGACAGTGTTTTAAGACACACCAGAGAGTAAGTGAAAGGTTCTGATATTTAGTGTCATATACATATTGCCCAGTGTGAAATTATTTTTAATGAATTGATTAATGTATTTGAGTGTAAGTATACTTTATCGTGAAGATCAATACAAATGTGGAAAAGACAAAAAAATCCCCTTCCTCAGAGTTGAATCACCATGAATTAAAGGTTGCTAGAATTCCGTGGTTTAGTTTTATACTCACTGAAATCTTTCAACATAGTTTAATGGGCTGTGTTGTTCTGTCATTTATTTTTTTACATGCTGAACTGTGAGGTTTGTAAGGTAACATAAGTTCTCACAAACTACTCGCTAAATGATTTTGAAACATTACCAGAGGAGCGCGCCAGTGAGCTAGATTGGCGCATATAGCAGGTTGTCCGCCGGTGACGTCATGTCTAAATTAACCCAGTTCCCTAGAGTCATACATTGGCTTGATCCTTGCCCCTGTGAGCACAGACAGCAGATCTGATTGGTTCTCTGGGATGTCATTGAGCCATGTTATTCATTCGGTTACAGGTTGGATGCTCCAGGACAAATAACGTAAGGCAGGCAGGCAGGGGCAACGGCAACTGAGAAGCAAGTCTGAAGTTTCACCCTTCGCGGCAACGTTTGTAACTTTTTAGCCCATGGGCGCAGTGGGGTTTGCGAGTGCATTCTCTAACATACACTTACCGAGGATTACTTTGAATGTTCACTAACTTTAGTTCGGCAAACAATTGACGTGGCCAGGGCTCCCAATTACAGGCTAACGTTACTTTGTTCTTGATCTTATTTATTTATGGCGACTTACAAGAAGTTGGAGGAGAAGTTTATTTGAAACTTTAACAGAAACGCGTGCATTCTGGAGGACGATAAAAAGGGGAAAAAAACCCAAATCACCTTCGTGGACATATTTCATTGATACAAAGGGGAAATTTAGCCGATCGTCGCCCAGACCGTGTGGCTCTCCGATGCCTCACGGCATTGTTCTGCCTGGAGTGGGCATGCAAGCTTTACTTCTCATCGCCTAAGGAATGCTCCAGTCGCAAATCTGGCGGAATTAAACGTAACTTTTGGATTTATTTTCCGGGCGGAATTTCTTTGAAGTTGGCTGAAATGGATATCACCGTGTCAGAACTGATGGCGAACTTCATGGACACCCCGTTGGTGGTCTGGGTAAGACAATGCGCTGAGCTCGCTAATTTTAAGAGACAATGTGTACCCGCTTTAGAGAGCAGTTTCAAGCGATAGCATACTTCGTTATAAAGTTGACTCGAACACCTGCAGATCTTTTTTGCCAACCCAACGCGTTTTCTGCTGATTAGATCATATTACCCAGCGTTCTCTGACAATAACTTACTACACCGAAGCCCCAGGCTAGCCTAAGTAACCTGCACCAATGTAACTTTTGATTAATATAACAAAGTTGCAGCAATGTATCAAAATATTACATTTAAGTATACTATGCCATTGGAGTTCGCTGATGTAAATATAACCTAAACTAAACTAGATTAATGTATAAAAATGTCTTGACCAACACATGTTGGTAGACTAGTGACCCACCTTTTAACTGCAGAATATAGCATATCCAACGTAGTGAAATGGCCCGTTTACATGAACAGCGTTCCCCATTAAGGCAACGTTTTAATAGGACCAGCGCATTAAACTGTCAACCGCCTCCACCCATTACTTAAACAAGCCTGGCACATCAAAGGTACAGTGTGCTCAGGTGCAACCTACCCCTCCAAGGTCCCAACAGATCAATGACGGCTAGTAAACTCAGCAGGAAGTGTACGTGTCGGAAAAATAGATCATGAAAAAAAAAATGACCTGCTGTCTAAGCACTTGGTAGGCCTTAGGCACGCAGTCCCATTTAGGCCAGTGGAAAACCTTCTGTGCAAATCAAACTAGCTGTACTTGATTTTCTCACATGGTGCTGTGGTCATGTGGTGTAAAGAGGAAGTGTGAAAGTCCTTGGAAGGAATATTTGGGGGTTTACTATGATGGTTGAACGGTAAGCGGGGGATTAAAAACGAGTCGGCGTGAGCAGTGTGCCACTGCCTACCCATCTTCACCGCTGTCTGAGATGCGGTCGGGTAGCACCAGGCCAGGGTGTGAGAGGAACCTGCGGAATTCCCATGACCCCCTCACCCTGACCCCATGTCCTGTTTGTCTGACCGGCCCACCTCTAGTTCCTTATTTTCTCCCGGCCTTTGTGTTTGGCACTGCGCTTGTGGCCTCCTGTAGTCTCCTAACGCTTCCAGGCACACATTCCCTCTGACCGTCATCTCTAAAGGCACACACTCCCACTGACCGCCATGTCTGAACCCAAACTGCCCTGTCTAAACCCAAACTGCCCTGTCTATCTGACTCTAGGGCAACTACTGTTCCACCACTCTGACCATTTTTTTTTTCTGTCCAATCCAATGTAGTGAAATTGCCATGCCCTTAGTACCAGGTTATCTCCTCAGTTGAGTTCTCAAACCATAAGAGAAACCAGGTCTGTTGTCCAGCACAGGTAGATAGCACAATCTAGAGGCAGTTTACTTTCTGAGTTGATTGTGGTGGTGAGAGTGAGGATGCCAACATGGCAGGTCTGTCTTCAGATCAAAGATCAGAAGCTTGGCGTTGATCCAGCCTATCGTCATGGCATTCTGTATGACATGGCATTGGCAGAAGGGTGGCTTTCTTCACATTCATCGGGCTGCTGCTCACAGTGAACTGGGGTAGAAGCACTGCCTCATACATGGACTCAAACAGATTCAGTTAGGGCAGGGGTGGGCAATTCATTTCCCCAAGGGGCCACATGAGATAGTGAGACTGTTGTGGAGGGCCGGACCAATAGGCTGAACTCAATTCAGCATTAAAAATATGCATGTTTTTGCAGTATTAAAGGTGTGCCCAGACGACCAATACACATGGCACACACACACACACACACGAGAGCAAGCTTGCAATGCAATAGTATAAGTATACAAATTAATAGTAATATACATTTTTATCGTTTAACGTTTGAATCCTAATTTACCATTGACCCTGAGGGCCGGTCAGGGACAGCCAAGGGGCCGCAAATGGCCCTGGGGCCCAGGTCTGAGTTAGGGGGTAACTGATCGTCATCTCCTGTATAGTTCAGTTATGTCAAAGCGATTTAGAGAGACGGTTTCTGCTGTATTCTATACAACATCCTGTTTGCACTCGACTCTGGTCCACGCTGTGTGTAGAACATAGGCCTGCTACAGAGGGCTAGAAGGACCAGAGGACTCCTCCAACTGAGCGTAAACCTACCACAGATACCCAGAGAGATTTCAACGACACAGGAAACAAAACAAAAAAACATTCTCTGTATCAGTCACTTCACACTTATTATCAGACACACACACACACACACACACACACACACACACACACACACACACACACACACACACACACACACACACACACACACACACACACACACACACACACACACACACACCTCCCCATCACATGCACTTAAGAAAGCCCCTGAGATCCCCACTGGGAAGATTCAAAATCAGTGTAGAATGGAGAACTGACTACTGTAATAGGAATGTGTAATTTGGAAAGAAACTGCTCATAAACTACTTCCTGTTTCCCCCCAACTCTCTGCAGGTGAAGACCTTCGGGCCACTTGGAACCGGGACGGAGGATAAACTCTCTATGTTCATGGACCTAGTAGACGGGGTCTTCCTGCATAAGATCATGACACACGTGTAAGTGGATATGGATGAACAAGTGTGTGTGTGTGTGTGTGTGTGTGTGTGTGTGTGTGTGTGTGTGTGTGTGTGTGTGTGTGTGTGTGTGTGTGTGTGTGGTGCGGGGGCTTACTGAGCAGCTGTTGCGCATCCTCAGTGTGTCTGTATGTGAAACCACATCCTAACGTTCCCCTGACTCGGCCATATCCGACTAGAGCAGAGACACCTTTCGAAAGAATACGCCGGTCGTGCTTCAGCAGAGTTACACACTGTAGCTGCATCTCTCCCTTTCTCTCTCTCTCCCTTTTTCTCTCTCTCTCTCCCTCTTTCTCTCTCCCTCTCTCTCACTCTCTCTTGCTCTCTGACTCTCTTTCTATCTCTCTTTCCCTCTTTCTCTCTCCCCCTCTCTCTCTCCACCCCATAGAGGAATGTGTGGGGAGGTCAGATCAAGATACTTTGATTTGAATTATGGAGTTCAGTGTCGTCTCCTCTTTGTGTGAGGGTGTTTGTGTGTGTGTGTGTGTGTGAGGGTGTTTGTGTGTATCAATCTCCTTGCTTGCATTTATGTGTGTGTGTGGGCGTGTAAACCCCTTAGACTGTGGAGCCTTTCACTTCATGGATGTTAAATATCATTGTGAGAGCAGTGAGAACTAGTGTGGCCCTCCCAGAGTCAGTGTGGGGGCCCCCAGTGCAGTCTGAATGCGCTCCATTGATGAAGGGCAGGGGTGCTCTTTCCTCCCCTCAGACCCAGGCTGTCTGACTGGAGGCCTCACTCTGCGGCTTTCGTTCAACTTGAGGTAAAAAATACTTCCTGTAACCTCAAGAGGCTGTGCCTTGCATGTGTGTGTGCCAGAGTTGGAAACTCGGAGAGCAGTTTCTCACACAGGTTTCTGCAAAGGTAATGTTTTCAGTCAGAACGAGCTACACACAAGCCTTGCTTGGCAATTTCTTTTGTTGTTGCTTTTTTTTTTTTTTTGAAAGGTCAGGTGTGTTGATGCTGTGGTGCGTTAAATACTAGCGGTGTCGGCCATCTTGTTTCTGTCAGTGTGTGTTTCAGTGTTGCCGGTTGAGGGCCTGCTGTCACCCTACTCTTGTGCTCCTCCTGCCTCGCAGAAACTCTGTGAGGGGAACAAAAGCCTCCGATTACACCCACGCCTCTCCTCTCCTCTCCTCTGCTCTGCTCTCCTCTCCCAACGCACCACACAGCCAGTTTAGGGAGTTAAGACACACATTTCAGATGCTTGTCTGCATGAACAGTTATCCTCTCTCTTTCATTTTCATTTTCTCTCTCTCTCTCTCTCTCTCTCTCTCTCTTCTGCTCTCTCTCTCTCTCTCTCCCCCCTCCTCCCCCATGGCCTGCGTCTGTCTCTTTTGTGCTCCCCCCAGCTGTGCTAACCGTAGCGGCCCCTTTCTCTCTCCTCCTCCTCCTCCTCCTCCTCCTCCACCCCCCTCCCCTCTCACCACCCCTCCTCCCTCAGTGCTGTCCTTTAGCCCACTTTCCCCCCTGTGCCCCTGCCTCTGTGCTTTTAATGACGACCTAAAGTGTGTGTGTGTGTGTGTGTGTGTGTGTGTGTGTGTGTGTGTGTGTCTGACCAGTGAAGGGAATATTATTAGAAGGCTGTGGAGAGAAAACAAAAAGAGAAGACCCCAGCTGAAACAATGGCATTTGGATGTGTGTGTGTGTGTGTGTGTGTGTGTGTGTGTGTGTGTGTGTGG
>NC_045165.1:4420394-4425394 GCF_900700415.2 Clupea harengus
TGATTGGTTGTTGGCTGCCTTATGATGTATTCGGAGTGTACAGAGCAGGTTCTTTAATGTGCTTTAAACCGTGTAAGAGGATGTCTTACACACTCTGGTTCTCATAGGTGTCCAGTTACTCCCTCTCACACACACACACACACACACACACGTACATCCCACACATGTTAGCCTACAGGCATTATTGGGTACTGTGATGGCTGTTTCATTTCTACTTTTCCATCCTATTTTGTAATCTGCATTCTTCACTGTGTGTTTGTGTGTGTGTGTTTACGTGCTTCTCCCACCTCTCTGCACAGGAAACCCCCTCCTGGGACTGTTGCTGTGGGAAACGCAAAAACAAAGCCCTCCCTTACACAGACACACACTGTTACAGGCTCCAGATCCAGTACTTACACAAGTGTGTAAGTGTGTACACACACTAGGGATGGGCATAATTAATCGACGATCGATTAATTGATCATTAAGAATTTCCTCGATGAAATTATTTTTTCATCGATTAAAACTAATGCATGTTCTGTTGCGTAGTGTGCGTGTAATTTATTTATTTTAGGGCTGTCAAAGTTAACGCGTTATTCTATGAGATTATTGTGGCGGAGATTAATGCAATCAAATATTTGAACGCAGTTAACGCAACTTTGTTTACTTCCGGTGCGCGTTGACCCGTGGCACGAAACCGCCCCTTGTCTGCAGTCAGTTAGATAGAAGAGACCGAGACGGTAGTTGAAGACGGAGAGAGCTGAGGGATTGTTGGGCGGAAAGTTTCTGTTTAAGAGGCAAAATGACAGAACAATCGACAAAACTAAAGTTGTATGTAGCATTTGTCAAGCTGAATGTAGCTATCACAGAAGCAGCTCGTGTTTAAGTTATCACCTTAATGCAAAGCACCCGACAGAAAGCAGTCCCAGGTTAGATGGTCGCCAACCCACACTCCACGACTTCTCTAGGAAATTAACTAGACCAGTCCGTGAAAAGGTTACCAACGCTGTAGCAGTTTAGGTTGCGGGTGACTGTCGGCCCATCAACATAGTTGAAGACGGTGGGCTGACTGAGGTGATTCGAATTGCTTCAGGGGACAATTCTTACGATTTACCGTCGAGGGGCACCATTGTGTCTCGCATACATTCCTTGGCTGATGGCGAGAGAGCACGAACAAAATACAATTAAACAACAGTGTCTAAAATAATGAATGAAGTGATTACTCGTTAATTTATAAGATTTAGTCTTTAGAAGAAAACAAACTTTTAATCACGATGAATCTAGATGAATGAATTTCAAAATGTGAGATTAATTAGTTAGAGAGAAAAAAAAACGAAGGTCAGTTGTGTTTATGAGCACCGGCTTCTAGCTGTCGGCTCCGCTGCTTAAGAGTACAGCAGCGCATATTTTCAAGTGTAACCATTGAACGGATAACGTTTAACTGCCACAAGAGTTGTCCATCTTGTAAGTTTAACTGCCACAAGAGTTGTTCATCTTGTAATAAATATCTCAATGAGGAAACACGCTGTGTTTTTTCTATTTTCACTGCATTTTAATATAGCCTATAAATAGTGAATTTTAATATAAAAATATTAATGATTAATCGAAAATCGATCGTTAATTCTCCCGACGATCGATTAAGACAATTTAATCGAATGCCCATCCCTAACACACACACACATATACAGTATATACACACACCACTCTTTCTTTAAGATTGCACCATCTATCTGGTGTCTTATTTTGCCACACAGGCCTTCATCACCTGCATGCAGTTAAGAAGCCATCCGTTACATAGAGACTGGGGGCTGAATGGGAGCCAGTTGTTTTCCTTCTGCCCAATGTAGGAATCCTGCCCTAACCACTGAACATGTTCGTGTTGTGTTGTGTATGGAGATGGTGTACTTGGCTCAGTCGTGTGTGTGTGTGTGTGTGCATGTGTGTGTCTGTGTGTGCATACTTTTGTAAGTAGTGCATCTGTAGCCTGTAACAGATCTATTCGATGAGACACCAGCATCTCTCTTCTCTTTTGTGTAATAGTATAGTCTGGGCTTCAGTTCACAGTACATTTTAGTTCCCGCCCAGCGTGTGTGTGTGTGTGTGTGTGTGTGTGGCTGCTCTCGTGCACTGCTCTCGTGCACTGCTCTCCTGTTTGTCTCTAGTTCAGTCGAGCCCAGGCCAGTGTTCAATGACTCCCTGTGAAAAAGAGTCCTGATTTCAAAGCAGCCATCTTAAATAACAACATCCTCAGGGGCCAACTTTATATTTTACAAGACGTGTCATGGTGCCAAAACATTGCCCTTAAATTCTGGAACAAAATCTGACTCGCTTTTACCAGAGGGTGTGTTGAATATTTTGGGTAGCTTAGACCGTGTGTTGTCATGCGATGTTTTGTGAACAACAAGTTTCTTTAAACAAAGAAACTCTCTTCCTTTGAAAGCTATGCTTTATCTGATGCAGGTGTTTGCTTTGAACCAGACTGACAAAGTGCCGTTAGCTCAGAGCTAATCGACACACAGTTGCCTCTCCTCTCTGTAGCTCAAGGCTGTGCTTTTTTGTTGTGAAGTTAACCTGTGTGTGTGTGTGTGTGTGTGTGTGTGTGTGTGTGTGTGTGTGTGTGTGTGTGTGTGTGTGTGTGTGTGTTTGTGTGTTTGTGTGTTTGAAGGGTTGGACTGTGTTTTTGTGTGGCTCCCATGGGTGTACTCAAAGGCTTAGTCTATTTTAAAAAGTGCCGCTTTTGATTTAATGTGTCTGTGTGTGTGAGAGAGAGTGTGTGTGTGTGTGTGTCTGCGAGCATGTGTTTGTGTGTGTTTTTGCTGTGCCATGCTGTGTGTGTGAGGTCGTCGGCACCGCTGATCTCACCCTTTTGTCTGGCCCTGTCGTCGCTAATGGCTAACGTGGCTAATGGCCTCCGAGGGCTTTTGAAGGCTGCTGGGGCCTCATGCTGCTCTGCCTCGCTCTCCCGCGGTGCGTGCCCACAGCCTGCCAGCATCTGTTCCTGAGCGCAGCAAGGCAAGGGTGTTAGCGTTAGCAAGCGCGGTATGGAGCCAGCCCATTGAAATACAAATGACCTGAGGAAAGCTTGACTCTATATACATACATACACACACACACACACACAACTCTACACACACACAGACAAATATATATATACACACACACACACACACACATATAGATATATAGTGTGTGTATATATATATATATATACACACACACACACACACACACACACACACACACGTGTGAAACAGGTCCTGATTGTTATGGGGAGGAGAAGCAGGGGAGAGAGCTGTTAGCAGTTGCAGTTAGTTAAGGAGAAAAGAGGGTTACTAGGGAGCGAGGAATCTTTCTCACTCTCTCCCCTTTCTCAGACCCGCGCTTGCTTTAGACTTGTTGAATGGGGTGCGTCAGTCCAGAAAGGTCACACACACACACACTCACACACACACACACACACACCTGTGCTCACACACACACACGCACACACACAGGACGGGTTTAGGCTGCACAGAATGATGTAGACGTCTGCTCCCTTCTTGTGTGTGCAGTGAGTGAGTCACTTTCCTTTTCTCTCTCTCTCTCCCTCTCTCCCTTCCTCTCTCTCTCCCTCTCTCTCCCTCTCTCCCTTCCTCTCTCTCTCCCTCTCTCTCTCTCACTGACTCTGCCCATCTGTTGGCAGAGGCCAATCAGAGTCTTGGTTGGACTCCAGACTTTGTACCCATCACACGCACTGCTGGGGTGAGCTGTTTGCTTTTGTGCTCACTCCACTAAAGCATAAACAAATATGAAAATCCCCTTCGGAAAAGGCCCTGTAGGTCTGGGATTAGGCTCATCTCTTTGGGAAAAGGCCCTGTAGGTCTGGGATTAGACTCATCTCTTTGGGAAAAGGCCCTGTAGGACTGGGTTTAGACTCATCTCTTTGGGAAAAGGCCCTGTAGGACTGGGTTTAGACTCATCTCTTTGGGAAAAGGCCCTGTAGGACTGGGTTTAGGCTCATCTCTTTGGGAAAAGGCCCTGTAGGACTGGGTTTAGACTCATCTCTTTGGGAAAAGGCCCTGTAAGTGTGGGATTAGACTCATCTCTTTGGGAAAAGGCCCTGTAGGTCTGGGATTAGACTCATCTCTTTGGGAAAAGGCCCTGTAGGACTGGGTTTAGACTCATCTCTTTGAGAAAAGGCCCTGTAGGACTGGGTTTAGACTCATCTCTTTGGGAAAAGGCCCTGTAGGACTGGGTTTAGGCTCATCTCTTTGGGAAAAGGCCCTGTAGGACTGGGTTTAGACTCATCTCTTTGGGAAAAGGCCCTGTAGGTCTGGGTTTAGGCTCATTCCTCTCTGTCAGGTGTAAATATGGCTCAGGAGTGGCTGAGAGATCCTACACACACACACAGTTTGAAGGAATGGTAAACTGCAGCAGATAATGTATAACTAAAACCTTATCATCGTTATCAGCCTAACCTAGGCTCATGTCCAACTGTGTGGCAAGACTGAGACCATACTTTGCCATGGAAACCATGTGAAGGGGACAGGGTTAGGGTTAAGGTGTGTCTGACAGGGAGATCATGTGACAGGAAGTGGCTCGGTGGCGTGCTGTCCCTGACCGTGGCGCACCTGTCGGTGTTTACCTGGCCGTCACGTTCAATGCCTCCTGCTGCTGGGGGCACGAGTGGCTGACATACAGACACACACACTCTCACACACACACTCACACACACTCACACACACACACACACACACTGATCTGACTTTTTTTGTGTCCCTGTTTTCTCTTGCTCTCTACCACCCACTTTTCTTCTTTACTGCTCTTTCCCTCAACTTCTGTCCTTGTTTTTAATGTTCCTTTCACTCTTAGTCTTTTGTCACTTACTAATACTCACACACATACACACACACACAGTATCTCTCTCTCTGTCTCTCCCTGTCTCTGTCTCTCTCTACCCCCCCCCCCCCCCCCCCCACCCGGTGAGTGTCGGTGAGGGTGCTCTTGAGTCTGTCTCTCCCCTCGGTTGGTTGTGTTTGTGG
>NC_045165.1:4432894-4440394 GCF_900700415.2 Clupea harengus
GCTAGGCAACCCTGCAACATTAGCTACATTGCTAGTTTTAGCTAGGCAACCCTGCAACATTAGCTACCAAGCTCTCTACACACACACACACACACACACACACACACACGTTCTACATCCATAAAAACATGTAGGGCAACTGGGTTATAAACAGAAGAAAAGGACGATTTGTGTCATGGCATTCTTTGCCTCCTTTTTAAATATTTTTTCAATGTCGGGACATTATAGCGGCCTTTGTCGTGACCTCTTGTTGACCTCCTGTTGACCCCCTGTTGACCCCCCTCTGCTCTGTCTTGTCTTGTCCCCCAACAGGAGAGCCTTCAGCAGCTGATCCTTATGAACCTGCCCAACGTGCTCGCCATCGCCAAGGACCCTCTCTCAGGTACAGTCAGATAACCTTTAGCCTGACATCTCTATTCTCGTCTAACGGTCACTTTAGTGTTGACGTCAGTGGGTTTGTTTTTTTGTTGGTTTTGTTGTTCATAACAGGGTGATTACATTGAATTGCCTTCACCGGTTGTAGTTCAAATAAACTTGTGGCAAACAGTCTTAGATTAATGTATTATTCATCTCATTTTCAATTTCTTGGAAGCACTAAGGATAACAATGCATTTGTAATAACAATAATAACGTAATGTACTTAATGTCCAATTTCTAATCATTTTTAAGTATGTCAATCAAACTGTTAATTTCTTACCTACTTAATAACAGTAAAAAGGACCAATCACAAAGCAAAAAAAAAAAGAAACCTTCCCTTTGGCTACGCTTGGGGGATACAAATGTCCTATAGAACTTATAAAAGGCTTGCTATTTATTATGCAAAATGCTCTGAACCTTAGATGCCGGATATAATGTCAGATCATTAATTCATGTCAAACCGTACCGTGTCAAGGTACATGGAGCACAGACAAACAGAAAGATCATTAAATATAGAAAGAAAAATAGGCACTAATAAATAAAAAGTCTATACATGTATTAGGATATAAAGTCTCTAGTCAATATTGTAAATACATATTTTAATTAGATGCCAAACCTTTACAAATAACATGGGCTTTTTGTTTAAATAATATCACATCTCTTGCTCGGATCCATAATCCCCATTTCACAGACTCATGTTTCTACTTGTGAAGTGTATCCTTTTGTCTGTAATGCCATACATAGTGAAACTCTAATGCCATGCATAGTGAAACGGCCTGTGATTGGCATTCATCCTCCTTGTTCCATGGGGCACCCAGAATGCCTATGGGAAGATCTGGTTTCATCATGGCAGCATAAGCCTCTGATGAACGTTCAGATATATTCTTCCAAAATGATTGAGTCTTTAGGGTTGACCACATAGAGTGGAACAAAAGTGCCCTTGGATGTGTTACATTTATTACAGGAAGAATGGACCTCAGGTTAAGTTCTGGGTAATCTTGATGTTTGACCTTGACCTTTTGACCATTGACGTCAGTATTTTCTTTTTTCCTCAACAGAACTAGGAAATGCTCTGATCGTAGAATACGAATTCAATTGAAATTCAATACTTCGCCAAAGACAATGGACAGTGAACTTAGCAGAATGGAATGAAAATTGGTATTTAGTCGAGTGTATAGTCAGAGAGAATGTTGTTTTTTTTCAGTCAGTGTCCTGCACTGACCTGAGGAATTTTGTCAGCTTGTGTGTGTGTGTGTGTGTGTGTGCGCGCACTCAGTAATGTGTCTTGATGAAGGATGCTGCTGTTTCCACCCTGTGTTGAAGTCAGGAAAGGGAAAGGCAGGAAGTGGAATGTTGAGCTCTCGCTCTCTCGCTCTCTCTCTGTCTGTCTGTCTGTCTGTCTGTCTGTGTCTCTCTCTCTCTCTCGCTCTCACTCTCTGTCTGTTTGTGTCTCTCTCTCTGTCTGTCTGTTTGTGTCTGTCTGTCTGTCTGTCTGTCTGTCTGTCTGTCTGTCTGTCTGTCTGTCTGTCTGTTTGTCTGTCTGTGTCTCTCTCTCTTTCTCTCTGTCTCTCTGTCTGGTTTGTCTGAAGGGGTGGTGTTGACAGTCTTTTCTGCGAGTAGTTAAGATTATGAAACGGTGTGGTTGCTCTGCTGTCCACACCTTGTCCTGTCCACACCAGCTGGCCAGAGGCTCTGTACAGCCGGAGGAAATGTTGTCAGCCAGACTCCAAATGTGTGTGTTGTAGAAATATTTCTTAATAAGACTTTTGCGATTAAGACATAAAGTTTGTGTTTTTCACTATGACCCATGTTGCACTTCTATTCTGCTGCAGTGAATACAAAGCTGTATACACCGTCTTGTTTGTCATTCCTACTGTATGGACCAGAGACAGGGCTATTTTCAGCCTGTGAATATAAAGGGGTTTATTTACATTCACGGCCAGCAGTAGCCTACTTGTCTATCCGGGTCTTGGACAAAACCCTTCCCAATGGTGCTTTGTGTGTCATCTTTGTTATGGCGAGATTGAGATCTGCAGGATGGCGTGCGCGTTAGTAGGCGTGGCCCCCACTGTTCCCAGACCTGTGTGGCCGCTGGGCCAGGCCAGGCACGTCCAGCAGGAGTTTGTTTTGCGTGTGGTTTCCTCACAGACCCAGGACTAGTTTGATCAGAGCCACTGGGCGCACTGGGTTCCCTCTCCATTCCCAGCCTCTGGTGCAGTGCGCTTATCAGATCGATCTCTGGATGCATGTTTAGAATGGGGACCCGTGCATGGGTGGCCTGGGAAAGTGTGTGTGTGTGTGTGTGTGTGTGTGTGTGTGTGTGAATTAGCTGACAGGACAAAAGCTGCTTCCTCTGTATGGAGGACATGGTAGAAAGGACTGGGTAATGGTTGAGTCTCTATTACAACTGTCTGTTTGCCCTTTCCTGGTCATTAAAAACACACACACACACACACACACACACACACACACACACACACACACACACACACACACACACACACACACCAAGTATGTAGGGTGCAAAAGATGCAGTCATCAGAGAATAGGGTATACATGTGAAAGGTGAAAATAGACTTCACTTTCACATGACCTGTGTGTGTGTGTGTGCGTGTGTGCGTGCGTGCGTGCGTGCGTGCGTGCGTGCGTGCGTGCGTGCGTGCGTGCGTGCGTGCGTGCGTGCGTGCGTGCGTGCGTGCGTGTGTGTTTCTGCTGGGACGGGGTCTGTGAAGCTGTCATTGTTAATTAACTGGTGGGACATCAAGATCAATTTTTGGCTTTAGGCGCTGGTCTGGAATCAATCAGGTTAAACAAAAAAAAAAAGATTTTGATTGAATTTGTGGATTGTTGACTTTTTTTCTTTCCAGCATAATTACATAAAAAAAAACACCCACACTGATTACGAATACAATACAATATAATACATACAATATTATAATATACTGTAAAGTACATACCGCTAATCCTAATTCAGATCTGAATTTCTGACACTGCCTAATTGCAATTGAATGATTTTAAATGCGTATCCTACAGGTAATAAAACAGCTTTTCACCTGACATGCTTTAGTAGAAGATATCCGGTGAGAAAAAAAAAAACAGGTTAAGAAATAATTGCCTTTCTGGCCACACTCATGTTGCAGCTTGCTCCAGGTATTTAACATTAACACTGCCTAACATGGTGCCATTGTTTCTGCACAGGATGGGTTGTTTATCTTGGGTGGGCGTGAGATTGTGTGCCAAAGTGTCTATGTGGTTCGTAATCGTGTCTTGCTTAATGTGCACCCATAGGCAAAAGCATGGAAGAAGTCAAGAGAATGCTGCTGTTGATCCTGGGATGTGCTGTACAGGTAATGCCTGTGTGTGTGTGTGTGTGTGTGTGTGTGTGTGTGTGTGTGTGTGTGTGTGTGTGTGTGTGTATGACCAGACTTTCAGTGACATTTTATAATTGAATGATCATCCAACTGATAAGCAATAAGCCAAAGCCCTTGAAACATTTGAGCATTTTAATGTTTTATTGTTAATGTTATATTTTTAGGCAAGTGTGCGTGCGTGCGGTTGTGTGTGTGTGTGTGTGTGCGTGCGTGTCTGTCTGTGTGTGGTTGCGTGCGTGGTTGTGTATGACTGAGGCAGTAGTCTGTGCCTGCCAAGTGCTTTCCCAACCCCAAAGGCAGAGTGTCATTACCTGTGACACCACCTCTCCTGTCTGGGCACATCTTCGAACCTCCCCAAAGTTGTCACACACACACACACACACACAGACAGACACACTCGCACACACTCGCACACACTCACACACACTCGCACACACTCACACACACTCACACACTCACACACACACACACACACACTCACACACTCACACACACTCACACTCACACACACATTTCATAGGGCAACGAGCACTGCAAACGAGCTTCACGCATCAGCAACCACGCAGTAAGAACAGAACAGCCGTTTGCTCATTTCACCGACACAAAGCAGGGCGCAATCATGCATGAATGGGTTGAGTAATTAGTGGATGCAGCAGTGAAGTCGTTCTTTATCAGCCAATTACAATGAATTTGACCGTAGCTTATTAAAGTACACACACACACACACACACACACACACACACACACACACACACACACACACACAGCGTGCTCAGTGCTGTGGAGTCGTTCTATAGTAGAGCAGACGACACATCTCCGGGCGCGAACAGAGCGGTTTACACCAGAGGAGACGGAGGACCTTAGGTAGGAGGGAGGTCTGCCTATCAGTTAGGAATCAGATAGAGGTTTCACGGAACAAGATGGCCCACCCATGATTGAGCTTAGCATCTTGCCCATGTTATGAAATTGGCAAAATGATTTTGCCAAGTTATTAAATTGCGCAGCAGACTTTGTGTGTTGACAGCCACGTTGCCCATGAATTAAGTTTTTGAGACTTTCCTCTCTAAACACTGCAATTTAGGACAAGCCAAGTCGCCTCTCTAAACACTGCAATTTCGGACACACCTACCCAGTCCTTTTGTTATTCTCTGCCATCCCTCTCCTCTCCTCCTCTGGCCTCACTCGCTCGCTCTCTCTTCATTTCTTTTCCAGTCTTTTTTTGAGCCTGCACCCCCCCCCCTCCCTCTCTCTCTCCCACGCTCTCTCTCTCTCTCTGTCTCTCTCTGCCTCTCTCTCTCTCTCTCTCTCTCTCTCTCTCTCTCTCTCTCTCTCTCTCTCTCTCTCTCTCCGCTTTCCTGACTTCTCTCACCTTTGGCGCAGGTTTTTCCTGTTTGCCTGGAAGGAGAGGAGGATCAGTACAAAGAGAGAGGGAAACTGATCTTTTTCTCTTTCATTCTCTCTCTCTCTCTCTCTCTCTCTCTCTCTCTCTCTCTCTTTCTCTTTCATTCTCTCTCTCCCTCTCTCTCTCTCTTTTTCTCTTTCATTCTCTCTCTCTCTCTCTCCCTCTCTCCCTCTCTCTCCCCTGCCATAGGCTGCTGGCTCTGTAATAACCCTGTCATGCTGCCAGCCCCCCTATGCTGCTTACTCACACTGAATACAGAGGAAATCAAGCACATTATCCTCTTCTCTTTCTTTCTTTTTTCTCTTGCTCCCTCTCTCTCACGCACTCCTACAAACTCACAGTTCACACAGACACTTTCTCATCCTCTCTCACGCTATCTTTCTTTCTCTTTTGATTTGAAAAAAAAAGAAGCAAAATCCTCCTTCTTTCCTGCGCAGACGTCTGAGGAACGCAGACCTCTCCCTCGTCTTCGTCATCCTTTCATCTCCCCTTCATCCTTCCTGATCGGCATCATTACCACTCAGGCCTGGAGCTTAGGGATGTGTGTGTGTGTGTGTGTGTGTGTGTGTGTGTGTGTGTGTGTGTGTGTGTGTGTGTGTGTTGTGTGTATGGAGTCTTCTCACGCAGCAGATGGTCTTTGTAGAGCTTCAGCAGCATCTTAATGAGCTGTTAATTTCCACTTTCCTCCTCTCTCTTTCCGTTCTTCTCCACTGTAGTGTGAGCGGAAGGAGGAGATCATCGAGAAGATCAAGCTGCTAGACATCGAAACGCAGGCGGCCATCGTCTCCCATATTCAAGAGGTGGGTTCTCGAGAGGAGCTGGTGGGTTCTCAGGTAGAACAGGGCTTGTGACTCTCTTGGTCCAAGTTCTCCTGGACTACTTCTTTAACCCCGGCGACCCATGTGACCTTCTAGAACCACGTGTCCAGCCTTAGCGTGCTCATCCGGTTGACGCACACCTTTTTTCCTTCTCCCACCCATGTGACCTTCTAGATAGAACCACGTGTCCAGCCTTAGCGTGCTCATCCGGTTGACACGCACCTTTTTTCCTTCTCCCACCCAGGTGACTCAGAACCAGGAGAACGTTCTGGACCTGCAGTGGCTGGAGGTGGACGAGCTGCCCATGGAGGAGCTGGACCCGCTCTCCCGCACCATGGCCTTCCACCTGCGCAAGCTCGTCGACGAGCGAGACGACAGTTCAGAGGTCAGACCGCAGACCCTCCGTTGCTCTCTCTCTCTGGCTTTTTCAAATTAGTCCAGGAAAAAAAAAAAGCAGAAATTCGAATGGCATGATAGTTTGGCTATTCCCAGCTGTTCTCAGCCTCAGCAGCGTGTTAGCTTGGCTTCGAAGAGTTCTGAAAACAAGCCATAAATTCTGCCTTGGCAGCGAAAGAGCCTGATGTTAGTGCCCCCTCGAGCAGTGTTTTTCTCAATCCTGCTGAAACACACAGTGAGAACTGCACGTATGAGTGCTTTCCTCGCATTAATCAAGTGCCTTAAGGGATGCATAATGCACGTATGAGGGATACATAAGGGTCTTAGGGGATACATAATGACCGGTTAAGTTGTATCAGGTTTTGCTGGGTCACTCTTGTGCTAATTGGGAACAGATTAAGCAATAGTGTCCTAAAATGCACTCTCATATTTTTGACGCTCAACGTCTCTCTCTCTCTCTCTCTCTCTCTCTCTCTCTCTCTCTCTCTCCCTCAATATCTATCTCTCTCTCTCTCTCTCTCTCTCTCTCTCTCTCTCTCTCTCTCTCTCTCTCTCTCCCTCTCTCTCTCTGTTAGTTGATCGTGGAGCTGACCCAGGAGCGAGACTACCTGCAGTCCCAGCAGCCCCCCAACGGCATTCTGGGCAGCAGCTCCAGCCCCGAGAGGCAGCCGGCGGCCCCCCTGTCCAAGGAGGAGCGGCAGCACCTGGCCGTGGAGCTGGCCGACACCAAAGCCAAGATGCGCCGCTACCGTCAGGAGCTGTGAGTGCGGAGGTGGTGGTGGTGGTGGAGATGGGAAAAGGACCTGGATTACTGGATTGATTTACAATCTAGTTACACGTACATTTATAGCAGATGCTTTCATCAAAAGTGACCTATGAACTTATGATCTTGTTGTGCTCTGCTCTACCAGTTGAACTTTGGTTCATTATGTAGATGAATGGTGATTTTTATATCTTTCAGTTTATGAGCCTTCTGCAGTGCCAGTGAGGTAGACTGTGTGTTCAAGACTGTGTGTGTGTGTGTGTGTTTATCGCAGGGAGGAGAAGACTGAACAACTAATGGACACCAAGAATGAGGTGGAGAGAATGGATACAG
>NC_045165.1:4442894-4445394 GCF_900700415.2 Clupea harengus
ACACACATAAACTTACACACACATAAACTTACACACACACATATACTTACACACACACACAGTCTAACCACTCCTTTCTCTCTGTCTTGTGGCTAAACATGATTGCATAGATGGTAATATGTAGTCAGTCATTGGGTACCACTCAGCAAGATTTCAACCTCAAAGATCACTGGCTCCTCGTGACTCCCCATCTCTGTATCTTTCCAGGAGCAGTCAAGCACTTCATGTCACAATCGTTGCAAGTTAGGTATTTGGTTAAGGAAGTGTTCAGATGCAAGTTAGGTGTTTGGTTAAGGAAGTGTTCAGATGCAAGTTAGGTGTTTGGTGAAGGAAGTGTTCAGATGCAAGTTAGGTGTTTGGTGAAGGAAGTGTTCAGATGCAAGTTAGGTGTTTGGTTAAGGAAGTGTTCAGATGCAAGTCAGGTATTTGGTTAAGGAAGTGCTCAGATGCGCCTCTAGTGGGCGCTCTTCTCATTTTAAGTTTGAGTTCCGTTCCCTCTGTAGTAGGTCTGTATCTTTGCCCTCTGTTTGACCCTGAAATGTAGCTACATCCTGCCTCTCTGGTCCAGTTCTTAAGTGCCTCTGTTCAGTTCCTATCTCTATCCAGTCCTCCCTAATGTGGAACATCCAGGCCCCTTATCTCGTCCTTCAGTGCCTCTCTGCCTGCACCCCCATTAGGTGGCCGAGGCCCTTTATGATCTGAATGAATGCTCAGTAGTGTTGGCGCAGGTGTTGCTCTTTCTGATCTGAATGAATGCTCAGTAGTGTTGGCGCAGGTGTTGCTCTTTCTGATCTGAATGAATGCTCAGTAGTGTTGGCGCAGGTGTTGCTCTTTCTGATCTGAATGAATGCTCAGTAGTGTTAGCGCAGGTGTTTCTGATCTGAATGAATGCTCAGTAGTGTTAGTGCAGGTGTTTCTCCTAATGAGTTGTTTAGTATCATGCTCTTCGCTTCTGCCCCATTCCTGATGGGATCGCCTGGTCTCGGACCACTGTACAGATTCCTCCTCGTGTCTTCATCTCTACGACACACAGCCAGCCACACGTTCTTACTCCCTCACGCTTTGACCCACCCAAATTTGACCTTCGACCCCAAATTGAACCCCTTCCTCTCCTCCCTCCTGCCGCAGCGCGCAAGTCGTTTGTGTTCGAGCTGAACGAGTCGGCGTCCAGCCGGCTTCTGAAGCTGGAGAAGGAGAACCAGGGTCTGCAGAGCACCATCCAGGAGCTGCGGCAGGGCGCCCTGGCCCAGGAGGAGAGCCAGCTTCACGGCCAAGAGCTGGAGCGCGAGAACCAGGGCCTCAGCAAGAAGGTAGGCCAAACACTCCCACTGGCAACTGTGTTTTCTGAGAGAGAAAAAAAGAGGCTACTTCTGAGGTTCTGTGAAAGAGTTATATGCGTCTGTTTTTCGTACAGAGAAGGCTTTGTTGTGATGAAGTGCGTCTGAAGTGTATCTGTAAAGGAATTGTCATAAAACAAACGGCCAAATCGCAAGGGTTTGACCAAGAACCCTGGCTAAGAATGCTAAGAATCGAGTCAGGGGGCTTCTAAATCATATAGACAAAACACTACATCTTAACATACTGACTTAATGTCATCCCATCTTATCTTCCAGCTGTATTTTTCATCTACTGTCCTTGATTGCTGGTGGATGCTGATTGATGTGTTTTGCTAAATCAACTGTGTGTGTGTGTGTGTGTGTGTGTGTGTGTGTGTGTGTGTCCCTCTCAGCTTGAGCGTCTGCAGACGCTGCTGGACCAGGAGAAGCAGACCAACCAGGACATGGAGAGTCTGGGCGAGGACCTCCTCAAGGACAAGCAGAAGCTGGAGAAGGTCATGGAGGGCCTGCAGGCTGACAAAGACAAGCAGGTCCGCCCGCCCTCAAGCCAACTCCACATGACTTAGTGAAACCACATAGCAACCCAGACCACACACTCTTAAACACCATCAGTTCTCATACGTGTGGCTTGCAAAATATTCATTCAGGAAGAGCAGCTTGCACTGTTGTAATGATTGACTGGCATGTTTGTGTGTTGATTGGTCAGATCTTAGAGTTGTAATGAAGAGTAATATCCATGAAAAAACAACTTCCAATATTGATTCTAATGACTGATTGGTGTGTTTTCGTTGTTTGTTTGTGTTTGTGTTGTTGTTGTTGTTGTTGTTGACTAGATCTCGGAGCTGGAGCAGGAGAAGCAGCACCTGAGCGAGGCGGTGAGCTCGCTGCGGCGGCGGGCACAGGCGGACAGCGAGGCGCGGGTGCGCGAGGTGGAGGGGGAGAACAGGGCGCTGCACCAGAGCATCACGGACACGGGCGGGCGACTGGCGCGTCTGGAGACGGAGCAGCGGCAGAAGACCAAGGAGCTGGAGACGCTGCGCGAGAGGGCGGAGCGCTGTGACGAGCTGGAGAGGGACATGAGCCGCGTGGAGAGGGCCAGGGAACAGCTGCAGAGAGAGGTGTGTGTGTGTGTGTGTGTGTGTGTGTGTGTGTGTGTGTGTGTG
>NC_045165.1:4450394-4452894 GCF_900700415.2 Clupea harengus
GCGAGGAGAAGATCCAGGGCCTGGAGTCGCGTCTGGAGGAGTCCAGCAACCTCAACCTGCAGCTGCGCACGGATCTTAGCACGGTACACATCACACACACACACACACACACGCACTCACACTCATATACACACACACACACGCACTCACACTCATATACACACACACACACACCCACAAACACACACATAAACACACACGCATATACACACACGCATAAACACGCATATACACACACACACACCCCCACACACACCCACAAACCCACACACGCATTTACACACACGCATATACAGACACACGCATATACACGCATACACACACACGCGCGCATATACACATACACACGCGCATATACACACACACACATACAAACAAACACACACACACACACACACAAACACACACGCATCTACACACACATACACCCACACACGCATATACACCCCCACACCCCCACACGCATACAGACACACGCATATATACACACACACACACACACACACACACGCACACACAAACAAACCAGATTTACAGATGCCTCCTACTACCTCCCATTTTACTTCCCATTTAAATCTCATAGGTTCTCACGTAGCTAAAGTATGTGTACATGTTCAATAAATGTAATTCAGGGCTGCGTTACTGAACAGTAGAGCTGCAACGATTAGTCGTCGATTACGAAAAATTGTCGACGATGATTTTTATTGTCGACGCGTCATAAAATATATATATATTAAAAAAAAATGTACTTTTTTTTTTTTGGCAGACGCTAGCAGAGCTACCGGTAATTTTCATCCGGCATTGCAATGCACTCTAGGAAGTGCGAAATAGTGCATCTTTAACTAATAATAATTGACCATCATTGAGAAAAATGGAACAGAATCTGCAAATAGCCTAGCATACAAATCATGCACCGTTTTCTTTGCCCTCCGTTCTCGTACCTTCATGTGCTGCATATCAGAAATGGCCGACTAAAAAGCGAATTATTCTGAGACGGCTCATGTTACCATGGAAACAATAAACAAAGCTAGCTTTAGTAGCTGCAGCATATGAGATATGGCTAACAGAAAAGTTGTAATTTTTCTCAATGATGGTCAATTATTAGTAGTTAAAGAAGCACTATTCCAGTATTTCAAAGAGAATGAGCTGTGGGAGCACAAGAACAGTGAACAGAGCAGCAATTATCATAGACATATATGATATATCTATAACTTATAGTAAGGTTTAAGCTTACATGTTGGAAAACAGAACGTCTCATGGAGGATGCTTGCTAACGCTATTTCATAAATGTTAAGTGCAATGTAGTAAATCAGTGAATTATCAGAGTAGCCTGTATTTTCGTTTGTTCTGAATAGTTAACCTCCTCCACTTAGCATTCTTCAAACAAAAGATTGTGGAAAAAATATATATTTCATAAGTTGAATTTGAATGTCACTTGCAGCCCAGTTATTCTTGCGTTATTTTGCACTTGCAGAGGCTTGATTGCTAATTTGAGTTACTTTTAAAACTTTATTTGCACTTTCTCTTTACTTTTAAAAGCATATTTGCACTTTAATTTGTATTACTTTTTAATTTAGGTATTATGATTACATTTGTTACTCAAATACATTTGAAATTCAAATTCCAACATTTTGAGTCGTTATTTTAATTTGCTATGGGAAATAATCATTAGATTAGTCGATTAATCGAAAAAATAGTCGATAGATTAATCGATTACCAAAATAATCGTTAGTTGCAGCCCTACTGAACAGCATATCCCATCACGTCTTTCCCTCTCAGGTGAAGAAGACTCTGGAAGCTTTGAGGCAGAGACAAGAAGAGGAGGCGGCCCACACCCAGAGCTCCCAGAATGCACAGGGACAGGGCGCGGTCAGGGCGGTGAGGGAGAAATGGGAGACGGAGCAACGGGAAGCCACTACTCAGCTCCTCAAACTGAAGGACCGGCTCATTGATGTTGAGAAGAATGTAGGTCACCTTCCAGAATGTTCCTGAGTACAGTAACATAAGAGGGGCAGGCACGCCCATTTCTGAAGGAACGCCTTTGAATGACTTCCTGTCTCTTCATTGTACTGTACAGACAGTGTTTGATCACCCTTGTTGGGTCAGCCATTTTGATTTTGGCACCTTCGTTAATCTGATAGATATGCTGTGGATAACGGTGTATAAACAAGTCTTATAGATACAGACTTTATCATTTGATTGATTTGTAAGACCCCTACATCTACACGGTCTGATCTTGTTTTGATTTTTGTCTTTGTTTGTTTGTTTGTTTGTTTGTTTGTTTTTTACCCAGAATGCTGCTCTGCAGACAGAGAAGCATCTGATGAAGGAGCAGCAGTCCACGCTGGAATCCCAGAATGCTCAGCTGAATGCACAAACGCTAGCACTACAGAGACAAGCTGCCGCCCTACAGGAGCACAACACTGCACTACACACTCAAACCGCCAAACTACAGGTACACACACACACACACACACACACACACACACACACACACACA
>NC_045165.1:4457894-4468085 GCF_900700415.2 Clupea harengus
TGAGAAAGATTTCTCACATGCATCAGTCAGTGGAACCGAACATGGTTAACACAGCAATACCAACACGTTGCAATGTGCGATATGTAATGGGCAGTTCAAGTTTTTTAGAATCAGGATCATTTTTAGAATCAGTTTGTCTTCGGATGGAATGTCCACTTGTGTTCACTCGCAAGCTGTGCTCGCTGACGTGCGATTCCTTCCAGCTGATCGTTCAGTGATTTGAACTTGCCCACCCAGATGTCAGACGAGGTCAGGTCGGCAACCTCCATTTCGAAATCGCAGATAGAAACACCAGTGATGCACGATACGTTTTTTTCCTTTTCGACATTTTTCTCTAGCCTATCAACTTTAATAATGAAAGTTCTCGTTGACGGAAATGTAGGGAAATCTGTGGTTTTGTTTGATATTGGCATGGCAACCAGCCGCGAATGTAACAATATTGTGCAGGCTATGGTTACGGAGTCAAGTGAGGTGGAAAGTTAAATTAAATCACTCAGATAGACCTACGTATTTGCCACGAAGCCTTGTAATTTTAATATAAGTAGTATTGACTTATTTTAGCCTTCTACTAGGCCTAGGCTGATCCCTTGATTACACGTTTTTTTTCCCCGAATTTTTCTCCAACCCATTTCGTCCGAGAGCCCCGGCCGTCAGCAAAAGAGCCAGTGGTGGCTCGCGAGCCACAGGTTCCCGACCCATGCTATAGATACTGTCAGCAGCTAGATGGTCATATTTTCTTTCAATTTCAAACCAGTTGGAATACTGTCATTGTCCTTTATATTTAATTGCTGAAAAAATAAGACTAAAATATGCTGACTCCACCTCTTAACCTCCTTCTTGCCCTCTCTCTCTCTCTCTCCATCTCTCTCTCTCTCTCTCTCTCTCTCCTCCTCTCTCCTCCTCTCTCCCTCTCTCTATCTCTCTCTCTCTCCCCATCTCTCTCCCTCCTAGTTGCTGACGCGTCTGAAGGGGAACCTGGAGGAGGAGAACCACCACCTCCTCAGTCAGATCCAGATGCTGAGTCAGCAGAACCAGACCCTACTGGAGCGGACCATGGAGAGCAAGGAGCACTACCACGAGGAGCAGAAACAGTACATGTGAGTGTGTGTGTGTGTGTGTGTGTGTGTGTGTGTGTACCATGGAGAGCAAGGAGCACTACCACGAGGAGCAGAAGCAGTACATGTGAGTGTGTGTGTGTGTGTGTGTGTGTGTGCACCATGGAGAGCAAGGAGCACTACCACGAGGAGCAGAAGCAGTACATGTGAGTGTGTGTGTGTGTGTGTGTGTGTGTGCCATGGAGAGCAAGGAGCACTACCACGAGGAGCAGAAGCAGTACATGTGAGTGTGTGTGTGTGTGTGTGTGTGTGTACCATGGAGAGCAAGGAGCACTACCACGAGGAGCAGAAGCAGTACATGTGAGTGTGTGTGTGTGTGTGTGTGTGTGTGCACCATGGAGAGCAAGGAGCACTACCACGAGGAGCAGAAGCAGTACATGTGAGTGTGTGTGTGTGTGTGTGTGTGTGTGTGTGTGTGTGTGTGTGTGTGCCATGGAGAGCAAGGAGCACTACCACGAGGAGCAGAAGCAGTACATGTGAGTGTGTGTGTGTGTGTGTGTGTGTGTGTGTGTGTGAGAGCGCACCATGGAGAGCAAGGAGCACTACCACGAGGAGCAGAAACAGTGTGTGTGTGTGTGTGTGTGTGTGTGTGTGTGTGTGTGTGTACACCATGGAGAGCAAGGAGCACTACCACGAGGAGCAGAAGCAGTACGTGTGAGTGTGTGTGTGTGGGTGTGTGTGGGTGGGTGTGTGTGTGCACGCGCGAACGAGTGTGTGAGTCTGTGTGTGTGTGTGTGTGTGTGTGTGTGTGTGTGTGTGTGTGCAAACGAGTGTGTGAGTCTGTGTGTGTGCGCGCAAAGGAGCGTGTGTGTGTGTGTGCGCTTGAACGAGCGTGTGTGTGTGCGCGCGCGCAAACGAGCGTGTGTGTGTATGAGAGTGTGTGAGTGAGAGCGAATGTGGGCTGTTTGCGTGTGTTTATACTCTATGTGTGATTGTGTGGACATCAAGTGAAAACAGGACCCTGTCTCTCCCCTCCAGTGATAAGTTGAACTCCCTGCGGTGTGTGTGTGTGTGTGTGTGTGTTGACATCAAGTGATAACAGGACCCTGTCTCTCCCCTCCAGAGATAAGTTGAACTCCCTGCGGTGTGTGTGTGCGCTTGAACGACTGTGTGTGTGATTGTGTGGACATCAAGTGATGACAGGACCCTGTCTCTCCCCTCCAGTGATAAGCTGAACTCCCTGCGGTGTGTGTGTGTGTGTGTGTGTGTGTGTGTGTGTGTGTGTGTGTCCTCCAGTGATAAGTTGAACTCCCTGAGGCGTCAGAAGGAGAAGCTGGAGGAGAAGATCATGGACCAGTACAAGTTTTATGACCCCACCCCCAAAAAGTGAGAAGATCCACCACACCCTCTTTTGCACTCTTTATTCAGGAGGAGAAGCAATACATGCGTTAGCAATGGATCGGTTGAACAGTCTTAACGTGTGTGTGTCTGTGTGTGTGTGTGTGTGTCTGTCTCTCTCTGTGTCTGTGTGTGTGTGTGTGTGTGTGTGTGTGTGTGTGTGTGTGTGTGTGTGTGTGTGTGTGTGTGTGTGTGTCTCTTCAGACGTAACAATTGGGTGGGTGCCAAGGCTCTGGCCAAGCTCATGAAGCCCAAGAAGGAGAGCTCCCGTGAGCGGGACCGGGTCCGCAGCGCCCCCGACATCCCTCTGCCAGACCCCCCTCCCCTGCTGCCCGCCGACTGCCCCGACGGGTTCCCCCCCCTGCCCCCGCCTCCGCTGCCCCCGCGCCAGTCGCGCCTCAGCCTGGACTCGGCCGGCAGCCGCTCGCCGGAGGAGAACCACGTGCAGTCGCCCGCCCTCACGCCCACTCACGCCAGCAGAGGTATGCCCATGTGTGTGTGTGACTGTGTGTGTGTGTGACTGTGTGTGTGACTGTGTGTGTGACTGTGTGTGAAAGGTAGAGAGAGGTATGCTGTGCTGTGTGTTCGTGTTCATCTGTGAGGCAAAGACAGATGGTGTGTGTGTGTGTGTGTGTGTGTGTGTGTGTGTGTGTGTGTGTGTGAGGGAGAGGGAGTGTGATCAATCTCCTCTGGTTGTGAGACTGAAATGGACTCCTGAGCCTTGGGATGCTGTATTGGGTGTTCTGTCCTTTTGTAGGGATTCCAGCTGTAGCACATGTAGGCCCTTGATGCGACCACCAGGGGGCAGTATGGCAATACGCTGATTTCCCCCCCATCTCCCCTTCATGATGGTTTCCCTCATTCATATTTTTCAGCCTGTGCTTTCTTGAGACTAATCGATACTGGAAATCTCGATCCTCCTCTTTTTAAAAGTACATCTTTCTCTACTCCAAAATAATAATCTGTTGCATGCCTATAACCAGTTCTCTCTCTTCAGGTTTTGAACGACTCTTTTTTTTTTTATTTTTAATTTTGTAAAATTTGTCTAACCTTTTTCTCTGATAGAACTCTTCCTTCTTTCTTATTTATTCCTCTCTCTCTCTCTCTCTCTCTCTCTCTCTCTCTCACATTCTGCCCAAATTAACCCCATCTGCCCCCCCGCTGGTGCCCTCCTCTAGCGCCCCCGCGGTTCGGCTTCCTGAGGAGCAAGAGTCAGGACAAAGTCCGGCCACCTCCCCGGACCCCCACCTCCTCCCACCGCACTCTGTACAGACGCCTGCGCTTCTGGTCCTCCTCCGACCTCCTTGTGGGCTGCCCGTCTAGCGAGGCCCTCTCATCCATTGGACAGTTCTGACCCACATCATCTTCATCACCACCACCACCACCATCATCTTCATCACCACCGCCACCACCACCAGTCATGTTCACATCCACCTCTGTCAATACAGACTCACCCACGACTTCACTCCTGAAACGCCTAACTTCAGTCCATCCCACCTCCAGTGCCAGTAGACTCCATATAGAGTCCATATAGAGACAGTATGTGTGCACTGCAAGCACAAGATGAAGTCCCACATCAGTACATCTCACACACTTGAGGAAAACCCTACAAATGCCTGGCACGCAGCTGTAGAATGTCCCTAAAACCCACAATGCCACGCTTGCACACACACACACACACACACACACACACACACATATACACACACACACACACACATACACACACACACACATATACACACACACACACACACTGATGAAGTTCTAAATGTAACCTGACTATTGTATAAATGTGCATATGTAGCCCCCCCCCCAACACACACACACACACACACACACACACACACACACACACACACACACACACACACACACACACCTACGTGTAACACGGTCCTTGGAAGGCCCTATCTGAACTCTTGGGTGCTATAAGCCCCATCTGAGGCCCCGTGGCCCCCCCCCCCCCCCCCCCCCCCCCCCCCCCCCTGGACTGGCCACAGACTAGAGTCTGCAGTAAGTAACTCAGCCAGCCCTGGTCCTCCCGCTTGCTTCCTTCCGTCTCACCCAAACAGGGCATGCGTTTGTCAGCCACTGCAGTCTGTGTGTGTGTGTGTGTGTGTGTGTGTGTTTGTGTGTGTGTGTGTGCGTTTGTGTGCGTGCGTGTGTGTGTGTGTGTGTGCTTGCGTGCGCTCCTCACAGCACTATGTGATGGATCTGTATGGATGGAGGTGTGTGTGTGTGTGTGTGTGTGTGTGTGTACATCAGAGCAGTAAGATGCCCCTGTGTGTCCGTGGGTCTGTATTTGTTCTTCACTGCTGCATGTGAAGGTGTGTGTGTGTGTGTGTGTGTGTGTGTGCGTGCGTGTTCCTCACCATTTTGCCTAGACCTGTGTGCGCCCCCTCACATCAATGTGTTTACCTGTGTGTGAGCCGACAGAGGTGTGCTTTTGGCCGTGTGTGTGAATCCCAGGTGTCGAGTGCAGTGGAGTGTGTTTGGCAGGGTTAAGAAGCGGCGGCGTCGTCGTCGTCGTCTCGGGGCTGCAGGCTCCTTCAAGCATTTCATCTCCTCAGTCAATAGAAATCTCATTCAGTCGCGCCGAGGAAGGACGCCCAGAGCCAACTACTTAATCACAGTGCCATGCACTCAGACAGACACGAGTGAGAGAGTGTGTGTGTGTGTGTGTGTGTGTGTGTGTGTGTGTGTCTATCGAGTGCCTTTCTTCTGAGCAGTGCTGTTTTTGTTGCTTTTCCAGCCTGTTGCCTGTCTAGCTTGCAGTCTCTAAAGTATGCAGCCTATGCAGACGGTATGCGTACAGTTTGTAGACTAATCCCTATATGCACATACATGCACTTGGGGTTAGCATTGTGGTGCTTATTAAATCCTTTAATGGTGTTTGAAAGCTACAGAGGAACTTTTAATAGGTGTGGTTACGTGCAACACACACACCTGCAGTGAATTGAGCGGAATGTCTTTCAGCCATCATGGTTAGTCTAGAGCTACTCCCACTGATTCATTTCCCATTCTTCCACTCGCTCGATCTCAGTCATCCCCCCTCATCTTATTCTCGATCTCAGTCATCCCTCCTCATCTTATTCTCCTCTCTCTCTCTCTCTCTCTCTCTCTCTCTCTCTCCTCTCTCTCTTCTCTCCTCTCCTCTCCTCTCCTCTCCTCTCCTCTCTCCTCCACCTACCCACACCCACACAGACACAGACACCCTGTAAGCTCTCCTGAGTCGTCTCTAATTAGGCCAGAGTGCTTCCTGCATCCCAAGCCGTCTGGTCTTAAAAGGACAAACATGAAAGATGGAGGGACATTGATTTGTTTCTTAGCACCGCCACGCTCCCCCCCCCCCCCCCCCCCCCTCTCCATCAATCCCCTCTACACACACCCCAACCCCCCTCTCCATCCATCCCCTCTACACACACCCCAACCCCACTCTCCATCCATCCCCTCTGCACACACCCCAACGCCACCCCCAGTTCCCCCAGCAGTCTTAGCGGTAGCCGCACTCCTCTCCGCACCACTGCCCAATACCATGCTTCAGTGGCAGACACGTCCAGGGCCAAGCGGCCCGTAAACTGGACCATCTCCCCCCGGCCCTCGGGGGCTGGGGCCGGGGCCAGCGCCACGACTGTGTGTCTGTGTGTGTGTGTGTGTGTGTGTGTGTGTGTGTGTCCACTCAGCCAGTAACAGACCCATTAGCAGAACCGCTGGTAACTCCACCGACAGAGATGGGAAGGTGTTTGCTCAGGAACATGAGAGGATGTCCGAGACCAAAACATAAATATTTAGGGAAAAGCAGCGAGTTTGATCAGGAGAACTAAGCGCTAAGCTTCCTCCCAATTAGGCTATTGTAAAAGGCGAACGTGACCATTAACCGCGCTTGAATAAGGCCGTGCATTGTTGTCATTGTTGGCCATTTCTGGGGAATCTGTAATTAGCGCTGGAACAGTGGAGCTGTTGTGAAGGACTCTATCATCTGCACGTATTGTGGAGATGCTACATAATGTTCTCAGCAGAAGGGCCTTTTATATTGAGAGGAATTGATATTGTTCTCAGTTGAATTGACTGAATCTAATCCTATCTGATCTGTTATGATCTGAGGGCTGCTTTTGTGGCCTCCCGTGCAAAGCTGTCTCTAAACGCTGTCTCTCTGAAAGCTGTCTCTCTGAATGCGTTTGTTGTCTGTTGTGTTACACTAACCCACACGTGTGGCCCCCCTCAGCTCTAACCTGCTCTTTCCCCCCCACTCAACATCCGTACCCGCTACCACGCCCCGCCACGCCACGCCACGCCACCCTCCAGGCCCGCTGTCTCTGTGCCGCACCGTCCGTGCCCGTGTAGACGAGTGTGCCAGTTACCCTCGTTAACTAGGGAAGGGTTGTTGTCTGTCGCTGATTTCTCTTTTTTTTTCGTCGTCTTCTCCTCTAGCTTACAATGATGGCACATTGCCACGGGGCAGGGACCTGTACCGGACACCAGGGGGCAGTAATGAGAGCGTGAACGGCCACGAGGAGCTGCCAGTCAGGCGCCGGCAGGGCGGGGAGATGGGCGGAGGCCCCACCAGCTCCACCCCCCTCAACCATGGCTCCACCCCCCTCAACCATGGCTCTGACCCCAGACTGAGCAGAAGGCCAAGAGGTGAGGTGTCAAACATGAGGGGCGAGGTCTCTACAGCCCATTAGACACACACACACACACACACACACACATACACACACACTCAAGAGGTGAGGTGTCAGAAACATGAGGGGCGAGGTCTCTACAGCCCATTAGACTAATGACTGCCTGTGTGGAACACACACACACACACACACACACACACACACACACTTTTTCAGAGATTGAGCACCTCAACACATAACCATAAATGTCTTCATAAATGTCTTCAGTCTTCTACTCCCTGCCCACACACACACATGCATTGTCTTCCCGTCTTTTTTACCACAAATCTCCATTTGATATGCATCTTTTGACGTCTAGACAGGAAACCAATGCAGTGATATCTAACAACAATATAAAACCTTGGATAAAACTTGATTTAACTTTGATTTTGTTCGATGTGAACAGCAGACATGTCCACAGACACACTACGGCCCATGTGTGACCTCCTGGTCCATTCTCAGCTCTCTCAGCTTCTTGGAAAATCTCATTTAACTTTGCTCGATGAAACAATCAGCAGCTTAGCCTAATTGAACGTTTATTTACTCTTCCTAGAAACATGTCTCCCCTCCACAAACACAGCAGCAGATACATAAACACTTCCAGGAAGAGAGCCATGGCTTAAGGCTATGCATGTTGCGGCTCGCTGTCTCCCCTCGACAGTGGTGTCGGTTCTGCCCAAATCTGACATGCAGTGCTTTCCGCTGATCTGAGATCAGTGTTTTTTTTTAATTTTTTTTTTTTACTTAGATTTTATTGAGTTTTTCTGTGAAAGACAATGGTACTACATATTATTGTGACATGCGCTACAGCATTCTCAGACATATATTTACATAATATACAGCAGCAGAAAGGAAAATGAAATGGCAAATTATATCAAAAGTCAATCAATAATCACAACCCTACTTAAACATATACAGATTCCCATTTTGTCCATCTTCCGATATACAAGTCATTTCTCAAACGGAGATCAGTGGTTTTATAAACATCTGAGTGGTTTCCCATCTCACCTTTCGTTTGTGCGTGTGAAGGGTCTGTGTTAAGGAAGCTTCTGTCAGTGAGGTAGATAGATTTGTTATGTGATTTGGAGGACGACATGCAACAGGAAGTCTTTATATCTTAGAGGAAGTGGGGGAACGGTACGTCGGAGTGCTTGGGCAACAGGTTGTGGTAGAACATTGGACGTCACACTGACATGAAGATGTCCTCTGAATGGACTTCATTCCAGTATGTCTGTTCAGCTTTGAGTTAAACAGTCCCTCTTCCCCATCTTACTCTCTCTCTCTATCAATCTTACTCTATCAATCTTACTCTCTCTATCAATCTTACTCTATCAATCTTACTCTCTCTATCAATCTTACTCTCTCTCCATCACTTTGTTTTGTTCCCCCCCCCCCCCCCCCCCCCCCCTAAATTCGTCCCCTTCTCTATCTTCATACTCTGTCCCTTCTCTTCTCTCTCCCTCAGGCTTGAACTCTGACGACGACTTGCGCCTACTGTCCCCCGACGCCGCCTATGCTGGTGGTCTCCATGGTAACGCAGGTAAGGGACTCGATTGGATCGATGCCGCTCCCCGGTCTGTTTTCCTCCTGAGATCCCTCCTCTTTGCTGTGCTGCTCTGCTCAAAGCCTTACCTGTCTGCCTCTCTGCTTCTCCCCGTTACCTTCTCTTTCTCCCCCCCCCCTCTCTCTCTCTCTCTCTCTCTCTCTCTCTCTTTTCTCCTGCGTTCTCTCTTCTCCCCTTTATCTCTCTCTCTCTCTCTCTCTGTCTCTCTCCACCTTACAGGCTATCGGCCCAGTTCCGCAGACCTCAGTCTCAACCATTCTGGCAGCAACTCTCCCATCACTCCCAGAGGTGTGTGTGTGTTTGTTTGTGTGTGTGTGTGTGTGTGTGTGTGGGGGGGGTGTGTGTGGGTGTCTCTTTGAGCTACACATATCCACACACACACACACACACACAAAGTGTGTCTCTGTATGTGTGAATTTCATGCACTGGCTTTCACTCTGTTCTTTTTCTGTATAATATTCTCTTTTTCTTATCAGTACATGTATGCTGTACACATGAATGTGATTTATTATCGCCACTTAAGAATCTATCCATGAACCATGAACGTGGTGTGCACTACAGCTAACTGTCTAGCAGAAGAACTATTCCATTCAGTCAGGAATCAAAGAAGCTTGCTGAAGTTCTCTTACTCCGTCATCACCCTAGGCAAACATCATCTTCATTACAAAAACACTTAGCAGAGACTTCAAAGTTTAGTTCCAAACTAAAGGCATCTACCGTAATTTCCGGACTATAAGCCGCTACTTTTTTCCCATGCTCTGAACCTTGCGGCCTAAACAATGACGCGGCTAATTTATGGATTATGATACCTGTGACTGTATACGGTTGCTTTGTGTTTACGGTGGCTTTGTGGAGCTAGGATGCTAGCATGGATGCAGCCGCATGGATGCTTAGCTCCACGCGATTTCTCAGTATCTCTCAATAACTTAGCTAATGTCAAAATAACCACAGTTTACCGGCGTAGACAGAACACAACTCAAAACACTTTAGAAAATAATATACAATACAAATCCAGTCTTTTCAAGTTCTTTAGCTCACTGGTTTCAAACTAGCGTCTTTCTTCTATCTCTGTCTTCAATCTAACGTTCTAGCTTCTGATTGACTCTTGCAACTGTGCTCTCTTAAAGCAACAGTGCACTTATCGTAACTGGCAAAACTAATAATATGCATCACTATTGTATTACTTTTGATATTCATTTTAGCCTGTGTAAAGTTCATTTATTTCAATGTACCGGTAGGCACCTGCGGCTTATAGACATGTGCGGCTTATTTATGTTAAAAATAATTATTTTTGAAAAATTCAGTGGGTGAGGCTTATATTCAGGTGCGCTCAATAGTCCGGAAATTACGGTAATCAGTTCTTGGAACTGAATCCATGACTTTGGCACTTCTACTGCCAGGCTTGACTACCTGAGTCGGAGAGTGCTGCTGTAGGTTCTACCGTCTCAGAGAACAGAGTACTGGGAGGGCGGTTCCTCAATGTGGTGTTGATGTTCAGTCACTGCAA
>NC_045165.1:4468585-4518585 GCF_900700415.2 Clupea harengus
CCCCAAAACAAACATCCTTCCTCTGTGGAGCTCTGGGCACCCATGGGGAGAAAGAAAAGCACAGATCGATGGAGGTATTTATGAGGTTTTGATGAATGCGTTTGAGGTGAATGTGTTTGATGGGGCTTGCTGAGAGTAGCCGAGAGTCGAGGTTTGGGTGCCTGTAATTGAGGTGGCTGTTGGGGTGATCTGGTCGGGAGTGTAATGGATGTGTTTACGGCTTGGGGCGCAGTAAACATACGGCTCTCCCTGTGATGAATGTTCTAGCGGGAGGGAGGGGGAAGAGTGAACAGGGCGGTTAAGGACTCTCGGAGACGCCTGTTTTTCTTTTTTTTATTGTTTTCTAACTTCTACTGATGAGCTCCTTCCTCTTTTTGTTGTTTGTGTTCGTCGCATCCTCTGACCTCAATACTGTTTCAGTGTGTCACACACACTCTCTCTTTAGGTCACTTTGGCTACCATTCCTCTCCCGCTGTTGCAAACAGCTCACGAAGAATTCTTCATACCTTGATTTTTATAATTTGATCTCTTTCTGTTACCTTTCCCCCACTCTTCTACACAGCTCGCTAGTGACCTTTCACATTGACCTTTCACGTCTCTATGGTGATGCAGACAAGAAGCATGTCCTCTGCCTCAGTCTCATAATCTGCCCCCCATATGAGTCTAGGGTTCCTCTCTCTCTCTCTCTCTCTCTCTCTCTCTCTCTCTCTCTCTCTCTCTCTCTCTCTCTCTCTCTCTCTCTCTCTCTCTCTCTCTCTCTCTCCTTCCTGTCTGACCCTCCTCCCCTTCATCTGTTCCCCCAGGTGCAGACAGGAAGTCGTGAGGACCTGATGAACGACTACTTCACTCGGCCACCGCGCGGGCCGCCCGCGCTGAGAGACGGTGCCAAGACGCCCACCAGCTACGTCACTCCCACCGTCAAGACCCCCGGTTCCTCCTCCTCCTCCTCCTCCGCCGCCCCACTCAAGCCAGGCCAGAGCGTCAAGCCCAGCGTCCGCCAGCCAGCTCCTGACGGCTGCCACTCTCAGACACTGCCCAACCGCGCCTCTGGGGCCTCGTCGGGCGCCCGCACCTTGCCCCGCGGTGGCCTTGGCACAGCTGGGAACGGTGGCACCGGCAGCAGCAGCCTGAGCCGCACCTTCAGCCTGGCGTCGGCCGACCTGCTCCGCTCCAACGGCCCTGATAGTTTCCGCGGTGACCATTCGTCGTCGTCGTCGTCGTTGTTGTCGACACCCAACCAATCAGAGGTGGTGCTGAGGAGAGGCGCTGGTGGGGGGGGAGCGGCGCGAGAGCGGCCCCAGTCGGCCCGCCTGGCTGGACCGTCACCTCAGCTCGGGGACGGCGGACATCATCTTGACCCGCGCCGGCTCTCCGTGGCGCCCCCCCGGAATGAGCTGAGCCTGCCCCCGCCACAGCACCACTCGTCCTCACTCTCCCTGCAGCCTGAGCGGCACACCGCAGGTGGAGGACTGAGAACTGGTGGTGGTGGAGGAGGAGGTGGAGGAGTGAGAACTGGTGGTAGTGTAGGAGGAGGAGTGGGAGTGGGAGTGGGAGGAGGAGGAGGAGTGGGAGTGGGAGTGGGAGTGGGAGGAGGAGTGGGAGGAGTGGGAGGAGGAGGAGTGGGAGGAGGAGGAGTGGGAGGAGGAGGAGTTAGTGGAGGTACACCCAGAGCCCCTGGCGGGCAGGCTGGCCGCTCCACTACTCAGCGCCAGCACAACGCCAACCACCACCATCACCGGGGCGAGGTCGCCATGGTGACGCCGGTGCGGGCAGTCTCGGCCCTGCGATTGGAGGAGCAGGAGGAGGAGATGATGGGGGAGGAGCGTCGCAACCGGGGGGAGGCACGGCAGGCTGAGTCACCTCTGCTAAAGAAGGGAGAGTTGGGAGGACCGTCAGTGGGCGAAGGAGGAGGAGGAGGAGGAGTAGGAGTGAACGGCGGCACGGAGGAGAGGCCGAAGAGCACCCCTGCCTCTCCAGACCCCAGCGACGACCCTCAGACTGTGTGGTATGAGTACGGCTGTGTCTAAACCACAATATGGCCGAAACGACTCAACTCTGTAACATAACAACAAATCGGAAACACGAACGTTTGAACGATTCTTTTGATACACCTCAATGGCCGACATGTGCACAAAGAAGTGTGAATTAAAAAAATTAAACTGAGCAGGTTTGAGTCTGTCCTCTCTTCATGACACCCCACTCCAGATCTCCACATGACTGGCCCCAAGTCCATGTCACTTCACAGGACACAGAATCCCATTCTGGCTCCTGTTCCGCCGACGCTCGAGCCACTAGTATGCACAGAAGGACACTGAGAGACTCTGCAAAGACCCGCAGAAAGCACTAGAAAACAAGGAATGTATTTTGATTTTTTTCTTTCTCTTCCCTGAGCGCTGGTCACCCATTGATTTCCTGCTGCTCGCTGTGGACAGCGCGCGCTTGCTCAATCCAAGTTCTATTCTTGCGCGTGGAAAACAAACAGCGAGGGTAAGGAGAGAAGGACCACTCCCTGGCCCTAAATGACTGTAATTACAGCCTCCATCTTTAGAGAGGCAAGGACAGTGCTAGTCCATCACTGGAAGAGATTACTGGAAATGGTCCCCCTCTTAAGACTCTGTCTCTCTCTCTCTCTCTCTTTCTCTCTCTCTCTCGCTCCCCCTCCTTCTGGCTCTCTCGCTGTTTTTTCCAAAAAAAATAAATGTGTGGTGACCCCCTAACAGTTACCACACACGCGAGAATATGGATGGACTTCGATATTAAAGCACACTTATGCAGAGGCCGCGAGAGGCCATGGTGGAGGAACATGTTGGTTTTGGGAGAGACGGAGGGAAGCAGATAACCCTCTCTGGAAAGGGAAGGTTTTAAGACGAAGCCAAACCCCAACGACTGGTTTTGGGTACCAAGGGGAGGACGGTTGACTGACTCAAATTTTAAGAATGAGCAGTTTTGTGCACCCATGTAAATGTTTCCCACAATGCACCAGTGGGGTCTCTCGCCGATGAGAGCGAAGGGGTGTCCTGCAAACTGGACTCGTTCTGTAATTTACATAAGATATGTGTAGAAATGGAAAAGGCAATAATAGCCTGATGTTAAGACTTTTGTGTGTTGATCATCATAGTGTTGACTTTAGAGGATTTTTTTTTTTGTGTGTTAACACTGCAATGCATTTCTGATATAGCAGTAAGACTAGCTTTTATTTATTACTGTCTCACTTTGCCCAAAAATGATTTGAAGTGTGTGAGTGTGTGTTTCTTGTGTGAGAGTGTTGTTGTTGTTGTTTTTGTTTTGTTTTGTTTTGTTTAGTTTAACCCCACTGTTATGTAGCTGTATAAGGCAGGAGTGCATTTGAACAGGTGAATTGTGGAGAGCACACCTTCACACACGACTGGGATGTGGAGAGCATAGCCAGCACAGTGCCCATGGACTCGCAGTGAGATCAGCCACAGCTCGGACACACATTCACTGCTATCTCCTTGACATTTAGTCATTTAGCAGACGCTTTTGTCCAAACTTGAGTACCCAGGACCCCATTAAATGCCCCTTTTCAACTGATAGCAGCCCTGTCTATGAACTGCTACATTATTGATCCCATTACCTGAATGCAAGAATGGAGTTTGTCACTGGTGGCACATCACCCAATATCCCTCTCTGGTTCCCCCAGCTTCATGGGAGGTGGTGGAGGTAGGGCGGCATTGTCAGGGGAGACACGTTCATGACCTTCTTGCTAGTGAGCGAGTACATTCATACAAGTGTATGACAATTGCCTAATGGTTTAGATTGCACCAAGGAGTGCATCAGTGCACCCCATCTCCTGGTGTACCTTCATCTCTCAGATGGTGTGTGTGTGTGAGTGAGAAAGAGCGAGCGAGTGTGATTGAGTGAGCGAGAGAGTGAATGTGCCTGAGTGCTGGCCACTTTCTCACCTGTGCAGAGCTACTGTACTGTGGCTAGGAGCTGCCTACGCGAGTTGCGTTTTTAAACACTACTGCAGACAGTCTCTTCCCTTCACTTCTGTGTGCTTGTATTCATGTCCTTCAAACACGTTCGAAATGAAAACGTCTTTTTAAGTAATGAAAGTGATTTTGTTTTCTGTCGGTGTTATGTAGAAAAGAAGAAAGCTGATGTCCAAAAAAGTTCAACACTTTGTAATAAAGATTTTTTTTAATTGACTCTCGTGTTTTGTGTTTTGTAAGTGTGTCTAGAAAATATACTTGTGGCGCGCCCACGTGCAATATTCTGGTTTACCAAACACGCACGTGCTGACGGTGAAAGAAGGAAGAGGTGGGCTGCGCAACTGAGGTCATCAGTGCGCAACTCTGCATGCAAGGCGGATCTATTGGAAGTATAAGGTTTCTGTAGAAGTTCTTTTCCCCATCAGTTCGCTCGATCCAATTGCATGAATGATCGGTGACCGTGCTGCGTAAGGATCTCAACAGTAGCGTGGGATACTCTTCAGTGCGCTTTAAGTTTTCTACTTTGCAGCCAGCAGCGGTGCAATTGCGCTGTGTTTGAAATAACCAAGACTGACTTAAACGACGGGAAAAAAAATAACGTAAGTTCTCTCCGTTTGGGTCAACGGGGTATTTGTTGTTTTGTCTCTCTGCTTGTGAATATGTCGACGAATTTGAATGGCACCACTGTAATCTAGGTTGCATGTTTTTCTTGTGTCATCATGAATGTCATTTCTCGTCAGTTTACATACTCGTTTTATCAGTCTTCTGCAAATGCATCTCCTCTCGTAATGCACCTGTAGGATGCTATGGTCCCCAACTCGGGTTATGATTTGATCAGTTCTTTTAAATGATCACGACGTCTTAATATGTGTCAAATAATAGGCTACGGCAGGTTATGTTGCAACAGCAAAGCTGTCTGTTGGTATTTATCACATAGCCTACGAGATCGTGTGGCAATGAATTATTTATAAGTTCATTATTAACGGCTCCCGCCAAAGTAACACCGAGCTTCAGGTGTGTGCGTCTATCATATGGTATTCGACCTGTGCCAATACTGCTAAGAGGGGTCTGATGTTCATTCTTTGTTTCCTCGGAAACTAAATAATCTGTGGCATGTCTGTTTGTCATTTTATAAGTTATATTGCTACCAGGTTTTTTTTGCCTTTTCTTATTTCCGTATTTCTACCTTTAAACTTGGCTGCTGAATATGGATTTCTCTCAAGCGCTTGTCGTTTTAAAATCAAATTTCAATGCTATCCATGAATCATTTGTGAGATCCGTTTTATCTTGAGTCTATATACATTCACAGATTCCCAACTGAGATAATGGCACGCTTCCATTAGACATCGGGTTATAGTGATGTGGGCCTATTTGTCGTCCTCAGCGAGGCGGCCTGTGGTATCTTAATGATGGCTTTCCCCACCATGGTATGCCCTGAAGGAACCGCAGTTGTGTGCCCATGTCACTCATTGCTTTCGTGCCAGTGGTCATGAGCTTGGTCAGCTAACAAAGTGAATTTGGCTCACCGCCCTCTATTATGAACTAACCAAGACAAGCAGAGTTCATTTAGTGTTGGTGACTGATGGGTTGACATATTGCCAAGCTGTTCCCTCTACATAATGTATGACTAATTATTCAGACCGTAGATAGCATATAATGAAGACTTCACTTTGATAGGAAATATGCAGATCGACCTCCAGATCATGCTTTGAAGAGTATCATCTTTACTAAGCCACAGACACCATAGCATGACTTGTTATTATATTGGCTTTAAGGTAATCCTGTGCGTATAGCCGTCACAAGGTCAGCACCGATTCAAAAAAATAAAGCGACTCGAGTAGGAAAATATCTGTTTTGATACAGGGGGATGGTGTTGGTGACGACTATCTCGCCTGTGGAGATTGAAAAAAAAAAATATTGATGATGGCTTTCTTGCTTTGTGTATGCTACTGGAGAGGAGAGACATTAGTGGGCCATTAGTCATTAGTCCAAGTTTAAGTGCGGGCAAATTGAGGAGATATGTCACTGAATATTGCTCTCAGCCGCTACTAAATATTAATTTATGGCCAACTTGGCCAAACCAGAGAGGTTGTTTGTCATTGGCACTCTCATATCACAATTTCTCATCTCCTGCTGTGTTAATTAGGCTCTGTTGGTTCTGCACGAGTCTTTGGTCTTTTCTAGAAAATCCCAGACACTATTTCAGCCATCCATCAGTCGCTTGTTTTATCACCAGCAGGTGTTTCAGCTTGGACGCTGGCTGTTTGGGCCACGTTTCATATGATTAAAATAGCGTCGGTTGTTGACAGATGTTTATGTGACGAGCGTTGTGACTGGTTAAAGCGCGACCGGGGATGTGGATTATGATTGTTATCTCGACGGCCAAGATGTTCTTGCTCAGATGCAGGATATGGGGGCTTTTGTTTCACGCCCGCTCAAAAACCACACTCCAGTCCATTAACTTGCGAATGTTTGAATAGAAGGTTCCATGACATGGGATGTCATGATAGATTTGCACTTATAAATGTGTAATCCACTCAGTGGATTTTCTTTTCAGAAAAAAAGGAAATGTTTACCTCAACATAGCTGTCATCCAGACTTGATTGTCTTTAATATAAGACCACGAGTCACAGGACCAATTCCACAAATTCCACATGAACAGATTCTTATCAAGTGGCCATGCGGAGCTTTCCAGGTGAAGACAGTGATTTAAGGGTGGACTAAGAGACTAAGAAGCATGTGTGGGCGTGCGCCGAACAGCCGGTGTGAGTGCATATACTCCTCCAGGCACTTTGATTAAATGGTGCTAAAATGAACCAGCCTGTCTCTGTGCTGTCTCATAGTACCGATGAATCAGGGCACATTTCCCAGAGATCCATGCAGTCTGCAAGGTCGCCCGGCCTCCTCTCTAATCATCTAGTCATGCCTTAGCCGGCCACTCCAGTGAACTAAAGAAATCACTCAGATACACAGTGATCACTCAACAACTCAAATCTGCCATATAAATCTGGTGGAATGTATTCAATTACAACTTTAGTTACAGGTAGTTTTGAAGTGCTGATCATGAAATCTAAGTTTATGACTGGGCCAAGTTAAAAGTATGGGCAGGGCATTGCATTTATGGTCAACTCAACAGGGGTCAAAATGACGTGAATCAAACATACCCAGAACGAGCATGAGGTTGAGATGTGTCCCGCATAAGATGTTTCCTTTTATTGTGTCATATTGTTCAGCCCATGTTCATGTTTGGGTTTTGTTATGGTGGAAATTATTACTGAGTGGGAAAATACATCTTGTGAACTACCTTCACGCCCTATTCATATCCTCGACCACAGAAGTGTCTACAGTCCATCAGTAGAAAAGCCCCCACAATTACGGTGCAAACCCATGACACCGTTACGAGCGACGCGATATTCTAAATCCCCATGCATTTCAACAAGAGCCAATCCATTGTGACGTAGACCACCGTTTTGGGGCGGCGCGACCGATAAAAGTTGGAAAAAGTTGAATCCTATGCAAATGAGGAGCGATTTTTCCCGGCAGCGGCCAATCAGATTGCTAACTAGCTCACTAGTCCAGTCTGTTATGCTATATCCACGCGCTACAACACGCCCACTCAAAGCGATGGAAGCGTATCGCGTCGCTGTCATGGGTTTGCACCGTTAGTATTGTGCAAACACTCACTACCAGACTAAAAGAGAGACATGAAGAACGGCAGAAGTCTTGTCCTATATATGGCTGAGTCTGGTTCAACCGACATTACTCTCAGTTCCTCTCTGGTGACAGACAAGGTCAGTGAGGGACAGACACTGGACAACACTGCCCCCCCCCCCCCGTTCCCAGTTTACATACACTCCCTGTCCTTTCCTCGTTCTCCCCTGCCGAAACGAGTCATAATCCGCTCAGGAGGGTTGCAGTAATTGGTGCCTACTGAGTAAACACACACAGAGAGCAGAGCAGAGAGAGCAGAGCTCGGAGATGGGGATGGAGATGGGGATGTCATGCTTGTAGAGTCACGAAATTGTGATGGTTTTGCATTTGCTTCCCCTTTTTTGTATTCCTGTTTCACGTTACCTTTCAGTGCTCTCTGTTCTGCGAAAGAATGTTACTCACACGTCATTGCATTCCTCCATGTTTGTAGGAACCTAAAAAGGGGTAATTACATGAAAAATATGAAATGTTATTGGTCACGTTACCCTGCAGTGTCTTTTTTTTATTAACGTACTTCATACTTAGACCATAACCACAGTCTAAAACACTAACTGAACAGAAGCACACTAAGTGGTTTCGGGTCAGGATGTGTGAGCTGACAGCTATGTAAGTGTGAAAGTAGTTTCGAGACTAAATTGAACCTACAAAAATTGCCTTGACCGACCCACAAAGTGTACAAAAGTATTTGATAAAGCAATCCAATGTGAAATGACTTTAAATTGTATCTTCTGTGATTTATAGACCACCATGGGATGGCTGTTGTGACCTATCCCTCGACAAATTATTCCGTCCCCGGTCCCCTGGTTTCTTGGCGGTGTCCACGGCCATGAGGTTGCCATGTCCTCCAACGATTCAGAGCTCATCAACTGCACCATCGATCATGAGATCCACCAGTACCTCTTCGCTGGGGCCTACATCCTTATCCTGTTTGTGGGCCTCCCCGCCAACGCCTACTCCCTCTACCACGCCTGGGTGCAGCTCAGGGCGCGGAACGAGCTGGGGGTCTACCTGCTGAACCTCACCGTCTCCGACCTGCTCTACCTGGCCTCGCTGCCCATGTGGCTGCAGTACATCTTCCTGGGGGACGACTGGCGCCACCACGAGTGGCTGTGCCAGCTATGCGGCGTCCTGCTCTACGAGAACATCTACATCTCCATCGGCTTCCTCTGCTGCATCTCCATCGACCGCTACCTGGCCGTGGTCTACCCGTTCCGCTTCGCCGCCTTCCGCACCATGAAGGCGGCCACTCTGGTCAGCGTCTTCATCTGGGTCAAGGAGCTGGCGGTGGGAGCCATCTTCTTCAGCCACAAAGTGCTGAGCGTGGACAGGACCAACCAGAGGGTGTGCTTCGAGCACTACCCGATGAAGCCCTGGGAGTACCCGGTGAACTATTACCGCTTCTACGTGGGCTTTCTTTTCCCGCTCTTCATCTTGTCCGTGTCGTATTTCCGCGTCCTGCGCGCGGTGAACAAGAGCGCCGGCACGCAGACGGCGCAGAAGACGCGCATCAAGCACCTGGTGACCAGCACCATCCTCATCTTCCTGGTGTGCTTCTCGCCGTACCACGTGTTCCTTCTGGCGCGGACGATGCTGGAGAGAAGCTGCGGGTTCATAGAGAAGGTCTTCAACTACTACCACTTCTCGCTCCTGCTCACCAGCTTCAACTGCGTGGCCGACCCGGCGCTGTACTGCTTCGTGAGCGAGAGCGCCCAGCGTGGCATCCAGGAGGCCCAGCGGGTGTGTGCCAAGGCCGTGTGCTGTTGCAGACGCCCCAAAGACAAGGGCATGGCCATCACTGGTCGCCTAGCGATCACTGCCACACAATCCAATGAGGTGGCTACTGCCAGTGACAGCAGAACTGGTGCTGCAATGGTCACATTGTTACAGCCAATGAAAACCAGTCAGGATGTATAAGGAGACGAACATGTTTAGCTTATCCCCAGTGGGCTGGCCCAGGAAATGTTTCTATGTCTGTTACAGATTATGTATGTATTTGTTTAACATATATGAAACTTAGCTTTAACGTAGACAAAGTCATGTTAAAGCCAGTATGTTTAAAAAAAATCTATTTGAAACTAAACTCAATGTGTGTGTCTTTGTACTCTTACGGATCTTAAGGGCATAGCCACCACCTAACCTGGTTCAGCGTAGTCTCACGGGGGTCAGACGTTTGCGCTATGTCATGAAAGCACACAGTTTCCTTTCAATTTTGGCATTGAATTGCAGAACAGGACGGCGTCCTTGAACCTGCCTTCATCTTGATGAATGAAATCATCACTCAGAGCAGCGCGAAGCACTCTAGAATCTTTGGTTTAGATGTTTCAAAAGCACAATACACACTACTGCTCTCAACTCCATTTAGCTCAAATTCACCAACGCTTGTCTCTCCCGGCGTACATTGTGATATCCATTTGTCTACGTGAGACTGGGCCCAACATGCTATCTACATTTACATTTACATTTAGTCATTTAGCAGACGCTTTCATCCAAAGCGACTTACAAGGATGTATACACATTTTATACTGATGGCACACTGCACATCAGGAGCAATTAGGGGTTCAGTGCCTTGCTCAAGGACGCTTCGACAGGGAATCGAACTAGCAACCTTCTGATTACCAAACGACTTCTCTACCTCCTGTACCACTATCTAAGTGTCCTGTGATCTACACTACACTAGCAGTGTTACAGTATCCCTTCTGATCTCGTACGGTTTTGGAACATTACAAAGTCCTCTGGCTCCCTTAGAAACTGACATTCAGGGGATTGTGAAGAGCACTACCCTAGGGATGTGCCCCCAGTCATTTCGAAGAATCCCTCTCTGAAAATTGTCTGCTTTGAAAGGGGGGAGACTGGGGTGTAGGGGAACAAACAGCAATAAATAAACTAGGTTTGGCGTGAAGGGTTATAGGTCAAGTGTGAAGGGTTATAGGTCAAGTTCAGAGATCCCCAGATGGGTATTGTAACCATGAAGAATTCCCATTGCAATTCACTTAGCCTGGGAAAATCTGGGGTGAAAATAAAGAGGGAGATGGGAGAGTCAGGAATTTCCTGGAAGTTTTCGGAAGGCCATGTTCAAAAGGAGTACCGTGAAGTGTTCTTAAAGCAGAAGGAGGAATTTGGAGGAAGACAAGATGGGAATGTTAGGAATGTTACCTGTATCCCCATGGGTAAAAACACCAACTGCCTACTAACTGGAAAAACTGTCAAGCTAGATACTAGCATGTGGGTGTTAGCATGCGTCATCAGAGGAGTTCGCATAGAGTTATGACTCGCAAGATGCTGTGCTTCCCGTTGAAGCCGTCTGAACGTTGCAAGGTCATCTCAAGGAAATAAAGTTGGCTGACGTACATGTCTTCATGGAGGGAAGTGAGCTTATTATAAAAAAAGTGTCACTGTGTGGTTGCAGGAGTTCAACAGTGATGCACCCCACACAGCATGTCTCAAGGCCCCAGAGAGGAGAGAGGAGAGCAGGTTGCATCACACCGGTGTGCTAGAGTAAGAGGATCTGAGAAAGCGTTGCTTGATCTGCGTCTTTCACACCGACTTTGAAACCCAGGTTTCACGGTCCAATGAATATGTAAATCGTGCAGATTAATGAGTAAAAATACACTTGAAAATACAATGAAAGGGTTAATTAACGAAACTAAATTCTGAGATGGCAGTTAATTTTCTGCACCATTGAGCACGTCTGTGCACCCCATGCACTTTTACTTATTTGGTGTCCCTCGTGTCAGGGTGAGACAACATGGCTGTTTCTGCTAATCAGACCAATATCTGTGCTGAACTTTTAATGACATGGTTGAACAGTAGTGACTCAACTAGGTGGTGCTGGTGTTGGGCTAAGGATGCAGTATACTATTAACTATACACGTTAATGTTTCACTGTAACATTTCCTGAAGTTGGATGTGTTGACTGAGATGGCATTCACACACGTCTGAAACTGATGATGCATCACTGACCTCACACCCCAGTTTCAAAATAGTCCCGAAAAATGCAGTAGGGAGAATAAATCAGTAGTAATCTTACATTCTTACAAAATGAATGCTTTCATTGCTCCCTTCCACAGGGAGTAGCCCTCAATGATGCATGTTTTGTCCTCCCCTGACACTTGCATAAACAGACTCGTATCACACAGCGGAAAATGGAGGCCAGCTAACTAACATGTGACTCAAAGCCTTGTCTGAAGTGTCTGGAAAAGATATTACACTGATCTCTACCGTTTGTCCCTTCATTTTTTTCCCCTTGGGTCACGTCTTACCCTATGTTGAGGTCATACACACTCATTCTGAGTGCAGTTCTGATGCGTGTGTGTGTGTGTGTGTGTGTGTACAGCTGGCCATACAAGGTGTGGCTTTTTAAGAACGAGACTGTTATTACGAGTATATACGAGTATAACTACTTTTCATCATCACGACTGAATTACAGCATCAGTCTCATTATTGAATAGCATATATAATATAGCTTTATAACCCATTATAACATTATCATTAAACATTTTTCAACATTATATAACTTATTATTGTCTATAACATTTTATTTTATAACTTACTGATGGTAACCTAGCCACCTACACCCGTATTGTAACCCGACAGTGTTCAGGCCACATCCTGGGGAGGGGGATGTGGGCCTTTTACTCAGAAGTGCAACCCTCCTTCCTGTTTTTATGGTTGAGACCACAAGGATGGAAAGTGTTTATTTGATCGGCTAAATGCCATATCCATGTTGTCAGTTTGGAAGCCCCAAATGTTTTCAGGTGTAGTAGCAGGCTAATGAAAAGAAGACGATTTATTTTACTTGAAACTAAAAGAGCTCTCCACGGACCTGTCTGGTGTTTAGTTTGGTCGACCTCTGAGGGGACAGAAGGAGGCTTCATTAGAGGAGGTCAAGAGCCATAGCAACCTATTTCAATGAAAGAATAACAGCCGGATGTGCTGAGCGTGTGATATAACTTTGTTCTGATATTGCATTTGATAAGAGATGTAATGGGACATTAATGCATCTTCACGTGTCAAGTTGTGAATCATTTGAAATGGTGTGCTTTGGTGACCTGACAAGAGACATTCAATGACAAACAGGGGGACACAGAAGAAGCAAACTACATGGATGATCAGCGATGATATCGTGTTTATTCAAAACTACTTTTCTCACATGCAAAGATACAATCTCTCAGAGCACAAGAGTTTGTCTGTGTGTGTCTGTGTGTGTGTGTGTGTGTTGGTTAGTCTTTGGGCTTTGGGGCAGCACAGAAACGTGTCACCTGCTTCAAAAAGAAGAGTGTGTGCTGACAGGTACGGCAAATTACGTCCATCCTTGCCTTTCTCAACCCTCCTTCCCTTCCTGTCAGACTGTGTTTACATTACTGGTTTTATTCGTCAGTGGAACATAAATATTTATCACTGATGAAATCTGCCTAAAAACGAAACTGGCAGCTATGGTCTGACCTGACCTGGCAGTGGTGAGTGTGAAAAAATGATTAGATGAGAGAGCTCAGACACTGAGAGAGAGCAAAAGAATAATAACATAATAATAATCCTGGGCACATGTTTTTTTTTTTCTTGTATGAAGTTGAAATCTTCAACACCTGGCTCTAAAATGTAGGTGCATCCCCTCGGGCACGGAGTAGGTGTATTAGACATATTTTGAAAGGTGCAGTATGTAGGTGGTGGCCGTGGGGTGCCATAAAACACGCCAAAGGCCCCCTCTAGTATCAGTGTAGGTACGAAGGGCTCATTCTAAGCTAATGGAAACACATCCATTCGTAGTTATAGGTGAATATACACTGATGAAAACATAATTGTGAATATTTTATTCCCTTTCTCCTAATATATCACCCTAAAGGATTCCTACTGCACCTTGAAAGCTGTTATGTATTGCTCAAAAACAAACAAACGTTAGCTCTGACAGGACAGGCATGGCAAAAGGCACAATAAGTCAGCCATTATCCACGCTAGTCACACTGAAGAATCGCTTTCATTGCGCAATATGGTCTGCGCTGTGTATAACTTACACGTGACCTGTGTTACATCACTATGGAAATAGAGTTCTCACTTTTAATCGGCCTTTGATCACTTTTAAAATGTGTCAAGTCGATCCAAAGGCACACGCATGAAAGCAGCTACAGTTGCAAGTTCAACCATTGCGAAAGGAACGATGTGTCATACGAGTAAATCATGAGTCTAATCTGTCTTTATGACAGTAGGTAGATCACCAGGAAGCTCTTGGTTGCGTGAGAATCTTAACCTCAATACTCTATATTTTTAGAGGTTTTATATGACTGTGATGGAACTGTAGGCATCGATGTCTCGGAGAACTCTGAAACCACAGACTCTGCCCTTCGGCTCCCTCATTTGAAGGTGCTGTGGGGCAATTCTTTTTTGTAATGAAAATAGATGTCCTGTTAAAATATAATTGTCGACTCTTGGTCGCTCCTCAGCGCCATAATCAACAACTGAAATGTCTACACTGTCCAGCATTTTGAGCGATTGCAATGCTTCTAAAGAGAGGAGCATCCCTGCCTGACAATTATTGAGCTTATGCACCAGACACTGAAATGATTCACAGGGCTGGCGATTTTTTTTTTTAGGAAATAATGTCTCTTACACGATCGGTAAGGATGGTTGGGAACTGACCCCACGACTTTAGCATTGCTTCACTCTACTGGCTGATGTACACAACCGGTGGCGTCACTTGAAAGAGGAAGGGCCAAGCCGAGTGACCTCTATCAGGCGTCTGATGATGTCTGAGTGTGTGGGGTGAAAGGTCAAGCCATCCACCTCCAGGCCCAGGTTCCCTGTCTTCCCGCTGCGCACGCCGTACTTCACAAGGATGGACAGAAACTCTTCCTCCTGCACACACAGACACACACACACACACACACACGCACACACAGACACACAGACACACGCACACACGCACACACACACACACACACAGATTCATAATGCCTTTTAGAGCTGATGAGGAAACAGGAAGCTGTACAGTGCACACATGGTTATGTTGTTTACATTTGGTGTTGGTCAAGTTTAATGGCTAACCAGCAAGCATCACAACTATCCCACCAGATACCCCATACACCAGGCCAGCTTCCTACCTACAAACATTGGAAATGATGGTGTAGCGGCCATGTTTAAGGAACTTCTGTTGGGAATCCAATCTCCAGATCTTTTTAACTATACCCCCGGAGTACCCTAAATCTGTTAATGGACCACTGTCCATTTAACCAAGAGCTTTCAGCTTGTATTCTAAAACATGCATACAGCACGACCGTAATGGCAAAATATACTAAAAGCACTATATTGTTTGTAATGGATCCACTTTTGGTTTGGCAACAAAGAGTCAACCTACAGTAGCAATTATCCTATACATCTAAGCCGTTTTTCCCCAGCTGTCTATTCTTCATTTAATCTACTGTGCTGAGGTGACCCCGGCACTAGCCGCCTTTAGTGGCGACACTGATTACATGGCTGGGCTTGCGGGGGACTGTGAAGTGGTTCTGGAACTAAACTGCGGACACAGAAATGTCCTGCGCTGATTTGTTGATGCTAGGCTTCCGCGGCTCCTTCCCTGTGTATCCCGATTGCGCCGCTCCTCCTTCCGTGCGGCCTACTAGGCGCACCGGACCCCTGGGAACGCTCCTGACCGCCCATCTGGAGATTCATTTCAGCTGTGTGTGTGTGTTTTTATATGTCCCCCCCCCCACACGCAGGGTTTGTGGTATTTGCATGGCTCCGCTTGGCTTTCGATGACAGTTTGACGGCACTAAATCTGACCACGCCACAGAGAATACAGAGCCCACCGCATACTGAGTGTTTACTCTCCGGAAGAGCCACAGTTTAGAGGTGTGTGTGTGTGTGACATGTATTTGTCTTTGGGTCGAATGCATACTAACAGGGATGGCTTCAACCTTCCAGCTGGTGCATCCTCCAGCATTCAGAGCATGCTCGTACAGATCCCCATTACACAGACAGATGAGCTATTCGCTAATCACAGCACTGTCTGCCACAGCCTGGCTGCACATGGCTACATTTCAACCAAAAAGTAAATCAGCACTGTCCTAATTTGTTGTGGACAGACCAATACAAATGAATACAAAATATGGTCCCACTTTATGTTAAATGTATTAAAATGTACTTACAGAAGTAATAAATAATATCACACGCTTCGATTAAATCTAATGAGGCTTACTCTCCTACACCACGATGTTACTGTGAGGGACTGCCATGTCTGGTCATCTCATAGACAAGCTGTCTGTCTGCTTTCGGTCTGTCTCACTCTCAGAGCACCCAAGGCTGACTCACCTTCTCCACAGAGGGTAGACTGCTGGCCCAGGCCTCCTGAGCCGTGGGGGGCTGACCCAGACCATACTGCAGATAACGCCGGTGAATAAGACAGCAGTTTAGCAGGTACAGACTACAGGCCACCGCGTATCCTCCCCAGTTAGACACACCTGTGAATTGGACAGCAGTTTAGCAGGTACAGACCACTGGCCACCGCGTAGCCTCCCCAGTTAGACACACCTGTGAATTGGACAGCAGTTTAGCAGGTACAGACCACCGCGTAGCCTCCCCAGTCAGACACACCTGTGAATAGGACAGCAGTTTAGCAGGTACAGACCACCGCGTAGCCTCCCCAGTCAGACACGCCTGCCACAGGTGATACAGGAGACACAGGACAACTGGGCAACATGCTACCTGTTTAAACCAGCATTATTGGCTATTGAACTTGCAACCTGTTTAAACCAGCATTACTGGCTATTGAACTTTGGTTTTGAATGGCAGATAATTATATACCATTATGGTTTAGTTAAGTTCATGAGGTTAAGTTTATTGTATTTAACTAAATGTAATTTCAATGTAAAAACTAGAATCCACTCGAGTATCAGACGAGAGAAGTCTGACCACTGGGTCAAAAGGCTGTATAACAGAGGAATTCAATCTGATCGTACAACAAAGGACTTTGTTTACAGTTGCAACAACCCCCAAAGCCTCTGGTGTAATTAACTCCACCATCATTTGATAACCATGTTCCTCCATGTTCCTCCATGTTCCTCCATTGTTCTAGGGCCTCTGTGTCCTTTGTTCCAATCATCTACCCGCAGTGACCTACGCACAAGGGAGACTTCAGGATGTTTGCGACATCTAAAACTATGAGTAAATTTATATGAATGCAATATATTCATGTTTGGTGTTAAACTAATCCTTGTGATGTAGGCAACAGCCTGATACCGGTGTGTGATGTAAAGTATAATCCTTCGGGTCAGGTGTTGGTTATATTTTGACTGCTCTTACAGTAGCCTGATTTACTGTGAGTGGTGGAGCACTTGTAAAGAAGAAAAAAATGTTTTCTTTAGGTTGGGTTGCACAATTGAAGTTTCTGGTGCGTTTTCCTTCATCTTTATATATAGTTTGCTTTGTCTGTACGCTAGTTTTGTCTGTCCTGAATCTGTTAAATATGGCCTGGGCTGGAACCATCTGCTTCATATCTGTAGAGCACTGGAACAGGCATTTAAATCTAAAGTTGGGGCAAGAGAAAGAGTTCAGTGTTGCTCTCAAAGTTCCTGTATGTATATATGATATCTACAGGCACTGTCCCTGGAGTTACATTTAAACAGCTGAGAGAAGTTCAAACAAAGTTTAAACAAAAGTAATACAAAGAGACTTCAGTGTCAAGCGCTGGACTTATGGAACAGAATCTCTCCTCAGACTACTTGGGGTCAAATTCAAGTGAGTTATGAGCAGCTAGGGTGAAAACAGAAAGAAAGAGAGACGAAGAGAAAGAAAGAGAAATGGAAAGAGCAGCAATATTCATCTGAATCTCATCTCCTGGTGTTTGTGTGTATTGGAGGGAGGCAGGGTTTGGGAGCGGGGGTGTCCCCCGCCTCTGGAGCTGAGGGTCACGCAGGCCGCGGGACATCGACGGAGAGAGAGTGTGTGTGTGTGTGTGTGTGTGTGGGGGACATTGACGGAGAAGGGACCCGCGTCTCTCCAGAGGGGTCAGAACCGAGGTCCTTTCAATTTCATTTCTGCTGTTGGCCAAACGCACAGCGGCTGAGCAATCAGGACGTGATGTGAAAAAACGCCAGAGACATTCGGCCACCAGCTTTCTGCCCTTGTGCGTGCATGTGTTTGTGTGTGTGTGTGTGTGTGTGTGTCAGACAGCGAGGGAGGGTGTGTGACGGTCATAGGCTGAATCACTCAGGGCCTGAGTGACAGTGTCCAAATGCCAGGCTGGGTCCCACGAGGGCTAGCCATGCGCAGCCTTCCCTTTCATCACACAGCCACCATAGTCGCTCTCGACCCGACACAGGAGGCCGGACGCTCATCACACAGCCACAATGGCCGCTCTCGACCCCACACAGGAGGCTGAGCGCTCATCACACAGCCACCATGGCCGCTCTCTCGACCCCACACAGGAGGCCGGGCGCTCAAGCCTGCTAACGTAACACTGGCTGGAAATAAGGTCACTCTGCTCTCGTCCTCCAAAATGAAGTTCAATATCATATCATCATATTGTAATGATAATACTTTGCATCTTTGGCATAACATCCATCTCTTACGATTGAAATATACTGAGCTTTTCTAAATAGCCGTCTAGCCAGACTAACCCCAGGAGAATGACGTAAAAGCATGTTCGTATGCAAATCTGGGGTTGCATTATTAACTAAGGGAGGCAGCCAAGCATCCCTTCCTCCTGGCTCATAATGACCAGAGGCATAATAACCAAATATAAGTCCAGGTCACACGCTAACCGTGCTAGTTAGTTTATGCTAGTAATCCAGGTGATTTTACATTATTGACAAATGTGCAAACGAAGAGAGATTATGCTAGTATTCCAGGTGATTTTACATGAATGACAAATGTGCAAACGAAGAGAGACTATGCTAGTATTCCAGGTGATTTTACATTAATGACAAATGTGCAAATGAAGAGAGATTCAGTCTCACCTGTAGTAATGGCATAGTCAGCAGCCACGTCACAGGCGATGATGCTACCGTTGGGCATGTGAGCTGTAACTAGATCCTTCACTTTGCCCATGCCCAACTCGTTTCCTCCATCGCCTATGCCTGTTAGACAGAGGGACAGGGATATGAACACGAGCGCGCGCGCACACACACACACACACACACACACACACACAAATCCAATTAAATTAATCTATGTGCAGCATCATTAATCCAAGAGAAGTAACTAGATAACCATTGTTTGGAAGCGGACTTGAATTTCATTACGCTTTGAGTGTGAGTGAAGATCTGATACAGGGGGAGTTAAATGGGACATTAATTGCCATTGTTTGTGAACAGAGAGACAAAGTCGTTAATATCAGACAACATGTTGTGTGGTATACCGTAATCACTCAAACTCACTGCAGGAACACTGTTTACTATGCAGTCTTATGTCATCTGTTAGCTAAATACTCTTACAAAATAAATGTTTACTCTGTCCGTCTGAGCTTCTTCTAAAACAACAAAGACGTTTCAGAAGAACACAACATCTAATATAATAAATGTTTACTCTGTCCGTCTGCGCTTCTTCTAAAACAACAAAGACGTTTCAGAAGAACACAACATCTAATATACTAAATGTGAATACCTGTGGTAGACATGCCAGGGATGGAGCTGGCCGCAGTGAAGAGGTCATCAATGGGATCTACCAGGTGCTTGATGTTTATCATCCTCATGTTGTAGTAGTTCCCGTCGGACGCCCTGCCACTGCGCTCTATCGCCACCAAGTGGTCATACCTAAGAAGTGCGTGCACACATGTGGAAGTCTGGCAGTCTTCCCTTATTTTTTATATTGGTCCACTTTCTCTCTCTGATGACTTGCCTTAAAATACGACATTGACAAGACTCCATCCAGTTTCACTTTTTGAGTATTTGGTATCGCCGGTATTTGGTATAATGAGTACAACTGTAACCCAGTTCCTCTGGGCAGCGAATAGTGGGTACTAACATTAAAACCTAACTGATGACCTCACCTGGGTTTTTCAGGGTCTCCATCGTGACACAGGAAGTGAATGGCCGCTTCCGACCCCGTGCCCTGGAAGCTGAGCAGGGGGACAGCTGTCTTTATCACACCTTGAGAGGACAGGTGAAAGGTCACTTTAGTGCTCTTACGGGGCAGACTGCTGGAAGACTTTTAAAAGTACTGGTTGAACAGTAACTACCAAACACACGTTAACTAAGACTGAAGTCTAACTTTTTAGAAGAGCAAAGTGCCAGAAAACCGATTAACAGTCTTGGCATATTTACTGATTTAGTCTATATCTGAATGACACACACACACACACACACACACACACACACACACACACACACAAGCATTTTTTGCCAAAGGGACACCCTGAAAAGAAAGGATCAGTTTATTGTCTCTGCTATGAACAGATAGCAGTATTGGCAGTTATTAAGACAGGAAGCAGTTGCATGTTGGTACATTGTCATGCAACGAACACTCCGAGCACAACTGACTATGATCTATGAACTGCTTTTGTGAATACCCTAGTTGTACTTTAGGGAGGTTTAATCATACATCCTCAGCGTTGAACAGTTATAAAACACAGAAAAGAATCATCTCACTGTTCACCACGCGAATAACTGAATCATTGCTCAAGCCAGCTTCAGTATTGCTCACACAATACTCATGCTCTGGTCACGCCTGAGAATATTCACATGTAGTCTGTGTAGGTTCACGTACTGTGACACCTCACGAAATACATTCATTACACCCTGACTATAAACAAAAACTAACAAACAAACAAACAAGGCTGACTTCAGTCCGATTTATTGTGGCACAATAATACTATACTCCGTCAACCTAAGGAAATGTGTCAACGGATATAACTCAGTTGTCACGATTCGTTCTTTGTCAAGGGAAATTTAGCGTCAGGATGTTTGCCTTGTCTCGTTTTGTCTGTGTATGTTAACAGTTTGTCAGCGTGAGACTCCCTACCTTTCTCCACGGCGTCCTGCACTATCCTGTGGTTCATCTCCAGCGCACGCTGGTCCGTCACCACAACCACCTGCTTGCCCAGGGCCTGCAGCATGGCTGCCATGGCGATGGCGCCCGGCGGGCCGTCCGTCTCCTCGGGGGGGTCGTGCATGAAGTGGGTGGGGAAGCCCGTGGTGATGAGCACGGTGGACGCGTGGGAGAGAGAGAGGCAGGACTTGACGAGCTCGTCCTGAACGAACAACGCTCGTATGCCCCTCTGGCCTGTAAAGCACCCGACACACACAAGGGCATTCAAGCAGCTCCCAAGGCTGAGGGTGTGACAGACAAGTCCTGATTTCTGGGAGTACAGTGTGATGAGAAAGAGAGCTGGTCTAAGATGATCTATTATCTAAATCAGGGGTTTTCAACTGGTTTTATCCCAGGGACCACCATTCTGACAAGAAAGTAATGTGCGGCCCACTGATGTAACTGCACGCACGTGCGTGTTTATAAGCACCGCTGCCACGCCCCCTCCCCCTGCACAGATATTCTGCCTATAACACTTATATATGCGAAATTTTCAGGGTACATCGCTAGCCGCCGCCATGCCCCCTCCCCCTGCATAGATATTCTGCCTATAAGACGATATTTTCACGATATTCAAGAGTAATCTGGAAATGTGTTGAAATATCAAAGCGAATTTATAAAAATAAAGAAATTCAATGGTGAACTGATCAACATAGGCTCATGGCGCGGACCCCCTGCAATGCTGTCGCGGACCACCAGGGGGCCACGGACCCCCTGTTGAAAACCCCTGATCTAAATCTATTACAGGTGTTGCAGCCCAAAGAAGACGATGACTGAGCCAGAAGCTCCTGAAACAGAGTTTGGGTTGCGCTGTGCCTTGGGCGACTGCTCAGTATTGGCATTGGATTGGCAATGGCTTCATTCGTTGAGAAAGAGAAGACATGTAATATGTTCTATTGTCAGATGAAAAAACATAAACTGTCTTAACAGTATTTTATAAAACCCAGAGTATATACAGTATGCTCTTCACTTTCCTTGACAGTGTTATAAATGCCAATGTCAGAGATGTAACCCCAGCCTTAATTTTGGACACTTCAGAGTACACGGATGTGTTTTTGGCATTCAAACAAACTCTATGAAGTTTTCCATTAACAGCTGTGTTGAATTGCTTTGTATGGGTTGGCCAAAGGTGAGAACAAGAGTGTGTGGAGCTTAAACAAAGCAGACACCAGCCAGTGCCCTTTACTTCCCAGAAAAGTGAGTTCTACTGTTACAAAAAGCTTTCGTAAGAAGAACAGCACAAGGTCAACTAATTTCCAGTCAAACTGCATGCTTACCAGGGTCTTCCACAGCTATCTCCTCCAGCTGGCGAATTTGCTGCACAGTGGCCTTGGAGGCCATGCTAAAGTGCAAGGGATTCTGGGAAATGTGAAATGTCACGGGGCATTCGGAGGGTTTGACTGTGAGCGGGGACGTGGCCGTGTCCTCTTTATCCGTCACAAACATACAGCCTGGGGAGTGGGTGAAGGCCAGGGCAGGCTCTGAAACACAGAGAACCAAACATTCGATGATCAGAATAGAGTCCATTCATTCAATTCAATTTTATTTATATATTTAATTTAATGAATTAATATATTATTTCTATAGCACCAAAGCAATACAATTGTGTCAAGGCGCCTTACAGAGCCCAGTGCCTGGACCCCTCTACATTCCATTGCAGTGGCAGCAGTGTACAGCTCAGCTTAGGTACTGTGTAGTTATTAAAGTAACACTATGCAACAATTTGACACCTTTTGAGGTATGGTTTTATAGGACACTAGTTTTGGTACCATCCTCAAATTCATTTTGATAGCATATGGTCATGTGAAGCGCAGATATACACCTGTGTCTTTCCCACTAGCCATCCGGCCACTTATGAAGTTCTGTGTAACGGGCTGGAATACCCTGCAAAAATGGAAGAAAAGCTTTCACAGCATGACATTGCCAGCTATACTGCCAAAAGACACCAGTTAGTGTCTGGGCAAGCTTCTAACAGTGTCAGCTGGGCTGTTGTTAGTGTTTGCAAGGGTTTTGCATGCCTTTTAGGTAGTTAGCTTGCTAATTTAGGAGCAGAACTTCTTATTGCTGCTTTAACCTTCAGCTTGTGTACTGTGTAGTTATTAACCTTCAGCTTGTGGACGGTGTAGTTATCAACCTTTTGCATCAACTAAAACAAAGACTGTAGGAGATAAGTAGCATGAATGTCACGAATAGACATGTTATTTTTCTTCAATTGTTTTAAATGCCACTGTCTTCTTCTTGGCCTGCACTCCAGTCGGGTCTTTAAACCATTAGTCAGTTAGCAGTTAGCACACTGCTACAAGACTCCTGGAGGCAGTCAGGTCTTTAAACCATTAGTCAGTTAGCAGTTAGTCAGTTAGCATGCTGCTACAAGACTCCTGGAGGCAGTGGAAATGAACCAGAGTGTGTTGGCTACCTGGCTATCCACTGGCCTGGATCAAGAGGAGACAGATTCTGTCAGTGGTTTACATTTTTGGTCACGGCAACACACACTCAATTTAGAGATCACTTAAATACATGCGCTATGTTTGTTTGACCATCTTGGATGTGAGTGTGATCCTGAAGCACACACACACACACACACACACACACACACACACACACATTGACACAAACACACACACACACACACTTGACACAAACACACACACACACACACACACACACACACACACATTGACACAAACACACACACACACACACACACACACATTGACACAAACACACACACACACACACACACACACACACACACACATTGACACAAACACACACACACTCACTGCTGCTCTGAACCGCCTCCACGCCAGTCACGCCACAGGCCCAGAACACAGGCACGTCTCCTGGGCAGGACTCCACCGGCTCCCCATACTCTGGACGGGACACATCCTGGATCCCAAGGATTGCTGTGGGTAGGTGTGTGTGTGTGTGTGTGTGTGTGGCGGGGGGGGGTTAAGAGGTTGGCAAATATGGGGAAAGCCAGCATGCAACAATAAATTGTCAACATATCAGTGAAGATACTCACTGGTATTGGACAAGGTAAGAGAACCTCACGCTCACAAGATAATAACTTCTAATTTGAAACAAGTGTGCAGTCTGTGAATGGGTCTGTGGGATACCTGGATCTCCAATGTGGACTGGGCCTCCATGAGCTTGTGGGATCAGGTGGGTACACTGAGCCACAAGGTCCAGCTTGTCCAGGGGCACAGGTCTCATTGTCACCACAAGAGGGCACTCAAAGCGACCAACTCTCTTACAGGTTTGCGCAGTCTGTCGAAAAACAGCAAGAACAGCACCTTCAGTAAGCTCACTCACTCACTCACGGAGGGTTGGGTATGTAGTCGACTGATGTGAACATGTTAGATCTAGATTTCCAAAAGGTTTAAAATCATAACACCCTGCGCTGCCTCGGTCTTGTCTTGGATGTTCAGGATATGTACAGACATCTTTGAGGACCTGTAGCAGCTCAGGTTCAAAGAAGGTAACACGTTTACTGCTGTATTTACATAAGACGTGACATAAACACATGTACTCCCAATAGACTACTACACACAATGGATTAAATATTCACTGTGCGAGGGACTTTGTTCTCGCTCTCTTGTCTGTTTGTGCCTCGTTGAGGCATTCCCACCTGCTGGTGCAGATAGGCTAAACCAGCCTCAGACATAGCTGATTTAATTAGCAGATAATGCTTGGGGGATTATATTTTAGGTGTGTACTTGCAAACCCATTGCTGGCGTCCCTGGATAAAAACAAATATAAAATACCTGCACACTTTTTTTAAATTCTCAGTGTCCTCACTGGTAGTTGTGACCATGGCTACACATACAGCACCCTTCACTGGACTCTGTCATGTCGGATTACAGATTACAATCTTAATTTGACTTGAAGATTGGTCCCTGCCCTTTCCATAAAGTCACTTTATGGGATAGTAGTAGTAGACAGTAGAGCAGTTCTAGCCCTCTGCCTGTGTCTACCCCATACTAATGACTAGGTGATCAAAGCTCTTGGCAAGTGTGCTTCATCCATGATCACATGAGAGATGGCCTGGTACACTCACCCTGAACATGCTAACGTTTCTGCCTTGTTCCACGTGTGCTTCATCCGTGATCACATGAGAGATGGCCTGGTACACTCACCCTGAACATGCTAACGTTTCTGCCTTGTTCCACGTTGCGCACAGGCACTCCGGCCTTCTCCAGGGCCCTCTCGAAGCTGAAGCTGCAGCCCAGGTAGAAGCTCACCATGTCCTGCAGCTGAGTGGTGTACGCCAGCAGATCCACCACTTTGTTGGTCAACACGCCGTTCTCAAACACACAATACTGGGGACAGTCCGTTCTGTGAGATGGACATAAGACAGAGAGCACATAACTGTGTAAAGTATGAGCTGCTCGACTGCTTGAATTCTCTACTACTACTGCTCTCTTCTAATGTCTTTCTGTGGCAAAGAGAGAGAGGGCAGTCATCCCACCTGGCCTCGAACCCGGGTCTCCTGGACAATAATCATGGCTAGCCAGACTTGTTGGTATGGCAGTCAGAGCACTTATACTAAATGTAGCGGGTGTAACACGTGTAGTGCAGACCAAATCGAACAGCTTGGTTGTAGGCATACGGAAACAAATAAGCTTGTGGATAAAGTATCATCCGTTGCATCTCTTTTACTGCTATTTTGCACTTCTGGTTGGATGCTAAACTGCATTTCGTTGTCTCAGTACTCTGTGCAATGACAATAAAGTTGAATCTAATCTAATCTAATCTAATCATCAGTAGTTTCTGAAGAGTACCTAATGTCTGCATTGGCAGCCAGTGGAGGGCATCCCCACTCTCCTGCCTGGCTCCTGTACAGCAGAGGCAGGGGGCTGCCATTGGCGTGACAGAACGCCTCAAAGTCATCAGCCAGGTCCTTGTGCAGGATGACGACATTGGCCTGCAGGAACCCTGAGGGGCATTCAAACAATAATGTTATTTCAAATGTGTGCTATTTCAGGGAAATTAATTGATATTGGGGAAATCAGAAGCGAAATATGTCGTGACACCTCATCTATCTGTCCATGCCTTTAAGGCGTGGGGGTAGAAGTACAAAATATTACTATTACAAATACATATAAAAACATAACATATATTAATGTAATGGCAATATGAAAAAAGAGGAAGAGAATGAGGAAAAACAAGAAGCAGTTCTGGAAAGAAACACCATTATGACAAACACGTGAGGGTCACAGTTGGCCACTTTCAATACTTTTACAACAACTTTCAATAATTTGAATCTGGCAGGTTGACACATAAAACCTCTCCAACTCAGCTGCAGAGGTCTCCATACTTCCCCCAGTAAATCCCAACAACAACCACCACAGACCATCCCATTTCATCAAGCCGCTCTGGACAGGTAGGCTACCTAGTTCAGTAAACTTGCAAATTAGTCAAAATACATAGGCTTATGACTCGCTAATGTTTTGCAATAACATCAAGAAAGGGAATTTCATTTTTATTTTCTCCAAAGTTAATGCCTTATTCTCATATTAGTATCTCTTCCATCACAAAGACAACTTCAGAGAGGTTCCGGTGAGTCGGCAGCAAATATTTACCTGCCGCAATGCCAGAAGTGTTTTCAAGTACATGTGCATGCTCCCGAATGATGTTCCGGAGAGCAGCTGGTGTTAGGTTCTTGATCGGTGGCATACTTACTGCTTTGAGTCATCCGTGTCTTACTTACGTTTTATATAGCAGGTGGCTTTGTGTTAATTTTTTATTTGGAAGTAGATAATGCATTACATATTTCTGGCGGGTTGACATATAGACTTGGGTGGGACAAGACCTTTGTCAAACTGACACGAATCGTCACCAGTCTCCAAGTTTGCTGTCGGTCACAAAATATTGAAGACGTTACAATGAATTAAAATTAGTCTTTTTTGTGGATTTACCTGAATTCATGCGTATCCGCGTGCCCCATGAATTGCACCTTGCCTGAGTAAACAAACGGCTGAGGCGTAAGGCTTGAGGGAACATAATGAATCCCGGACACAAACTCAAAGTTGTTGGTGTTAAGCCTCCATTTTTACGAAGTACCAAGTAGCTTATTTTCTTCATCTGAGTCATGGCCTGGCAGTTGTCTAATATTCCACAGTGATTTAACAAATATTTATAATACACAATAAAAACGATGTTTTATAGATTTTGACACGTAATGAATGCCTTTTAAAGTTCTTAATGATTAAGACCCCCCTACCCTTTCCTCGGTGGTTTGATCCGCGCTTACCACGACTCTGCCACCACACGCAGATGTTCGGATATGACAGCAGCGCCCTCTAGAATGTTTGTTTTGAGGAGAGGAGCTATAGACAGTCAAATATCTGTCGACCTTTGCAACTCAGCAAAATACACTGTAATGTATTGCAGCGTCGGAGCTGGGTTCTTCTAGAGTGCAAAGTCGTTTGATTTTATTGGCCTTGAGTCTTTTATTTTGAAGTACATTTAGAAGGAAACACTGTTTCAGAAGGGTAGGAATGGAACATAGGTCTATTCTTTACATAACACAGATACTGACGGACGCTGCACAGATAACTCTAACTAACACAGGGGCTAACACACAGACACACACACACACACACACACACACACACACACACACACACAGCATTTCCACAGAGCGCACAGAAGATATAATAACAAAAGGAGGGAAACACTACAAATTCTAACTTATAACACAGTACACAGATGACCCCTGGACTGGCAGCATTGGTGAAATGCACCCTGGGGCTGGCGACAGTGGCGTGGACGACCCCTGGGCTGGCAGCAAGGCCTTACCAACAACCGTCACTGACAGCGTTTTCTTCCTCTGCATCTGTGCTCGCTCTCCGTGATTCCCCTTCCAGTCCTGCGGCCTCAGCTCACTTGTTCCCGGGCAGTGTTCCGGGACAGACCATGGAGATGGTGGACCCCATGTCCTCCATGGCCCGGCAGGAGGTGTGTGTCCTCCAGGGCCCGGCAGGAGGTGTGTGTCTTCCAGGTCACAGTCTACATAAAGTCCATGCATTTCACCTAGACGGCCGAGCCGCCACTGTGTATGAGGAAGAAAGAGGCGTTCTGGGTGGCAGTCCTCCTGCTGTCCTCCTGCTCCTCCTGCTCCCCCTGCTCCCCCTTCCCCCCCTGCTCCTCCTGCTCTTCCTGCTCCTCCTCCTGCTCCCCCTGATCCTCCTGCTCCTCCTGCTCCTCCCCCTGCTCCTCCTGCTCCTCCTGCTGTCCTCCTGCTCCTCCTGCTCCTCCTCCTGCCCCTGCTCCTCCTGCTCCTCCTGCTCCTCCTCCTCCTCCTGCTCCTTCTGCTCCTCCAGTCCTCCTGCTCCTCCCCCTGCTCCCCCTGCTCCTCCTCCTGCTCCTCCTCCTGCTCCCCCTTCATCTCCTGATCCTCCTGCTCCTCCTGCTGTCCCCCTGCTCCTTCTGCTCCTCCAGTCCTCCTGCTCCTCCCCCTGCTCCCCCTGCTCCTCCTCCTCCTGCTCCTCCTGCTCCCCCTGCTCCTCCTGCTCCTCCTCCTGCTCCTCCTGCACCTCCTGCTCCCCCTGCTCCTCCTGCTCCTCCTGCTCCTCCTGCTCCTCCTGCTCCTCCTGCTGTCCCCCTACTGTCCCACTCCTCTTCAGGTTAACGGTGGTCGGGGTGCTGGGGTTGCGAGGGGCTGGTGCGAGGCAGTGGTTTTCCAGTTGCCCACACCCCTCAGTGGATTGGCCCCGCCGGTCTTCGTGTGTCTCCACCTCGGTCACGCTTTCACACATCGGGTGCTTTATGCCACGATACCACAGGACATGTTCTATGCACCCTGCTGTTATGTATTGTAGTAATGAAGAGGCTTGTAATACTATTCCAATAGTGCTTTACTTGAACTCGTACATAACCCGTACAGCAGCACATGTATATTCAACTTCACTTCTTCACTTAATCTGCATACATTAATACTGAATCATAATAGCCTGACACCTAGTGGCAGAGAATATAACACCTGCCTGGACCCGGGTCCACTGCTATGAATGTGCTCCCAGAATCACTCTTGCCACCAACCCTGGGCAAACGTCGGGAGCGTGAGCTCTTCCTGCTTGCTCTGGTTGAAGGTAGGGTCACCTTGCCGGGCATACAGACAAAGATCAGTGGCATAGGCACCCAAGCTCTCCTTCTCGCTCCGGTGGCGGCCAACCAGTGTATCTCTGGCGTCATCTGTGAAGATCCGCTGGCCAAAACGGTCAATGGCCGGTCAGCTGGCCCGCTGGTCCTGGCAGGATGGCGGAGTCGGTGACCTGCTGCTTCCTTGCCGTCCTGAGCGGGGAGCGCTCCTTCCTGTTGTCCTGTGGAGACACAGCCGGGCTGCGCCTCCTTAAGGCTCTTGGAATAGAAGGTTTTGGCCGTGCCCCGCTCATCTTACCACAGAGCACTCAGACGAAATTATACCAATAATTCATGTCACACTGGACAGAAAAAGGAGGGCGGTACACACAGAATTCTAACTTAGAACACAGCTATCCACACCATTATTATGCAATAATAACCCTGAGTCTCCCAATAATAACCCCAACCCTGAGTCTCTTTTATTATGTACGCAGAAGCTCCTCTCTCCTATGCACATTGCACATTGAAGACTTCATTTTGTTGATTGGATTTAATTAGCTAGTTCCACTGGTGGACTCAGGGTGTAACCGCCCCCCTTGGGTGCTTGCAAGTGCTCTTTATGTTGCCCCTGCAGTGGAGCAAACATGATCAAATCCCATCTCAGATGCTCACACAAATGAGAAAACAGGAACACTTTCTACAGAGCGGCCTACAGAGACTTTACAGATGGTTTGTTGAAATTCAAGTTCAGTCTTTCTGTTTGTTCACTGAACATCACCATAACCAAGCACACCCACTAACCTTAACCATAAACTGTAGTTAACAGAGTCTCAACAGATAGTTTGTTTATAATCTGAGCATCTCTAGATAGTGTATAGGGAACCATCCAACTAAAGTATGACCAAGAACACATATAGCATGTAATGGCTGTCTTAATTGTGAGTAAAGCAGCATGGTTTGCCTAAGAGAGTGCCTCGATATTTGAGCTTGTGAAAGGAAGTGCCTTCTTGGGTGCCCTGCCTTTTCAGGAGGGACAATGTGATAGTAATAGGTTGATAGTGAGCAAGAAAATATGACAAAGTGCCCTTTTGATAGCAGGATGCAATGCACAGGATGCAATGCAAGGCCATAAGTTGGCACGTTGGTAGCATTTGAGGTCTTGTGATTAAGACGTAGGGATGAAGCCTAGAGCAGGTGATTTACTAATATCATTGATTTATGTTTTCTGGAACAAAATATAGCTGTGATCTTCTGGGAAGTGGGACCTCTGTTTCCTCGGAACAGGAAATGGTCATAAGTTAGCCCACACTTTACTCTAAGATAAAGATGGAGTTAACACAGAGATTAAAGCAGACACTGTCATCAAGTATTGTTCCACATCTTAGAGGTTGTTAAGTGTTCTCCATATATATTTTTTATTATTCAAATAACAATTTACATAATCATCTTCATATTATTGCTTTACAGTAAAATGCATTGGTTGGATACATCCATTGATAGCAAGACAATACATTCAAGTTACACACCAATGTCTTTGAGTTAAAATGTCACACATCACTGAGTCCTTTGCCTTTTTCACTGGTTTCTGGAGAAGTGTCCCACACCGTGTTCCTCTCACAGTGCATGAGGTCACATTCAGTCTAGAAGCATATTCCTCTGTATTTGTGTGTCCGAGAGATACTGTGAGAATGTTGATTAGGACAGAGTTGTGTGTGTGTGTGTGTGCTTGTGTCTGTCTCTGTTTGAGTGTGCGTCTTCATGCAAGTTGTACAGTGCAGTCAAGCAAAGAGCAACTTTTTTTTTCCACTTCTTTAAAGTGTCTCTTTTGAAGAGGTATAAGGTGGAAATAAATTCAGGTGCAGACAGAAACAAGACAAGACTGCCAGTCAGCTTCAGTTTATCGCCACTGGCAACAGGAAGTGACCTCATACGTGACTCTCTCCCCTGCAGGGGATCAAACAATAACTGAGTCATTTCATGAGGCTCACTGTTCAGCTTTGAAAAATACTATGTATACATCTATAAAAATACCCAGCTAACAATTCAAAACTAATCATAAAATCTAACATTTACAATAATAATCATCATCAATTATAATAATAATAATAATAATACCAAGAGTAATATTAGTTGTAAGAGTAATTATAATCATCATGGCACACAAAAAAAAAGGGAGTTTTGAGAGGTAAATTGCAAAATGATAAAGATTGATTGTATGTACAAAAACCACATGGCAGATTTGGCCACTTTTTACATGATAAACGAGATGTCGCATGTCTCTACTTGTGGGTTGAATGTGTGCACCAAAGACAGTCTCACTCCAGGAACATGAGTCAAGTGCCATTAACCAAACGCATACGCAAAATGAGGATGAGGAATTGATGATGATTTCCCATCTTTCACAAAGTAATGTCACATTAATGCACCCCTTAGCTGAACTGAAGGGACATGACCCAGTTGATAGTCATTCAAATATCATTTTTTCATACTCTTTCCTCTAAGAAACCAGTGGGCCAGAAGTAAGGAACAATTATCATTAAGAGTCGAAGAATGTTTTCTTCCTTATAATAAGGATGAAACTTTTGAGCCAATCAGTCTATCTAGGTGTCCAATCAAAACATTGCGGCTTTTGTTTTGAAGTTTTCTCTCCCTATGCAGTATGCAACTATGCAGACACCACAGGGACCCATACGTATGAGGTCCATATAGCTTTGGAGCTGCTGTCTGCTGTATGAGATGACAGGGCAACTGGCTCTGTGTTGAAGCACTGCTGTCTCAGGGAGAAGTTCTCCCGCTTCGTAGGCACATGTTCGAGGACCTTCTGCTGTCACTGCTGCTGGCTGAGTGTGTCACCATCAGCGTCATTGTTTGCGATCGCACGTAGGACGTAAACAAACAGAGAACTTCGTCATCAAGCCACCACCTGTCGCTCGTGGTTTCCAGTTCCCACCAAATAAGACCCTCCTCCTCCTCCAAGTCAGAGAACACAGGTTCATCAGAGTGAGATGCTCAACGTGTGTGAGCATGTTTGCCTGTGTGTGTATGTGTGAGTACATTTGCCTGTGTGTATGTGTGTGTGTGTGTGTGTGTGTGTGTGTGTGTGAGTATGTGTGTTTTGTATCTGAAGATGTGTGTCTAATAGTTGGTGCCCCCAAAAGGGCACACTTATCGGAACTTTCTTCCCTCTGTGTAAAACTGCATATATGGAAATTCATATCATCTTACATATATATATTTTTATACGTCTTATATCTTATATCTATATATATATATATATACACAGTGCACATTTAATACAGTCACACTTTAATATAGCCTTCCTACACAACAGCGACAGCACTCTGTTCAAAACTGCACACCGACAGGTTACTGACTCACTGACACGACACAGGATACTTACTGACACCCTGTCACCCCCGGCAACAGCTTCAAGAGAAAAAAAAAGACATGAATGAATGAATGAATGAATGAATGAATGAATGAATGAAGTGCCCAGAAGTTGCCTTGTAGCTGCCAGTTTTAGGGAGGGCTTAGCTCACTCCCTGCCTTGAGAAAATGGCTTCTTGTTTAGGTATGCAGGCATCGCAAACACCACAAACGGTCCAGGGCGAGAGAATGAAATAAAAAAAAAAGGTAAAGGATGTACTGCAGAACACTGGAGGGCGTCTGGGAGGTGTGCACTCACTCTTTAGGGGAAGGAAGCACTGTTTCAGAGTGAGCGGTAATGTCCATTTGTACAACACAGTTATCCTGAACAGTTGGTTGTCTGTACACATTAAACAGGACTTGTAACATTAAAGTTACTGAATAAAAGTTGTAGTCCCCAAATGTTTTTTTTTTTTGTGTTGGCTTTTCAAAGGAATGCCCACGGTAGCAAACATGGGAGTCTGTGATGGAATCATTTGTTCACTAGACAAACACCAGGGGGCAGTCAATCCCTCTGGAATCTCCACCGCATTCCACACTGACAGGAAGTCTGGGGAAGTACTGTATGCGTATGTGCATAGAAACATGGAGAGGTGGAGAGGACCAACGAGCAATCAACACATCATGAAAGAAACATCACAAGACATTGGAGAACTTCATACAGACCCATGCAGATTCCACTTAATTCGGTGCTTGTCATTCTTTCCCCCCGCCAAGCTCATGGGAGCCAAGACAAGACCGACAAGGACCAAAGAAACAAAAATGTCACAAATCACTTGTCATGTACGTGTAGATCTTACTGTAGATGGCACTCTTGGTGCCATGTTAACATTTTCTTTCCTCTGGTGATTCTCTCACGGAAACAAAATGTCTTCCTTTGCGCAGGGATCTCCCATGCAGATCACAATATTCTTCCTCATCATCATCATCATCATCATCATCTCATTTATTGCACAGTGAGGGGGTTGGACTGTCCCCACCTTTTGTTAAAAATAAACAATCTCTTAAAAGTGTCCACACATTAATAAAGTGCAACATATTCATGTCACATCGGGAAACACAAAAATACTGCAAACCTAAAAAAAAAAAAAACATTTGCATAAAACTCCTTCGACTGAGACCTTAGCGTGGAGCAGCATTCCCATATGTCGAACACACCGACTGCAAGAGGAAGAGCGAGGATGAGGATGCTTGGGGAAAAGTGTGGGATACATGAGCGAAAGAAGCCGTATGATTGTCCACTCAATGGGTTCCGAGGTGACTGAACTGGATTGGTCTATGCCAGCCCGTGCCGACTGGGCTTCATCCCCTGACACCGTTCCTGCGCCGGAGAAAACAAAATGTCCTCCGTCCACTTGTGACATGAAGGAAGCTTCATGACGTGACGTGGAAATGTTCTGTCAAAGTCTTTGGTGAGCGGAGTGGTGGTGTCTCGGGTGAATAAATAGATGATAATATTGCACCTGTTTTTCTCTTCAGGATGATATTTAAATGTTTTGTTGTACTCTTCAGTAGAGATGGATAGTGCAATTTCTGTTGTTCTCTTCTGCGGTGTATATGGTAGATACCTAATAGTACGAACATGTTGGTTTCTCAAGTTGTTTATGGTCCATTTCAGTAGATCACAACTGCTTCAGTATACAACTGCTTTGTGCTTTCTACATTATCTCTTGCCAAATGCCATTTAACGTGAAACAGGTGAATTAATATGACTGCGGTCTCCTGGGTCTGTAACTGCTCTTTTAGTGATACCAAGGTGTGTGTGTGTGTGTGTGTGTGTGTGTGTGTGTGTGTGTGTGTTTGAATGAACTTGGACAACATGTCCACTTTATCAGTCAGCTAACTAAGACCAACAGAGATCAACTCCATCTAATTTTTTTAGATTTAATTGAGCAAAAATGGTACAACATTTCCAAAGGGATTACTAAGCAGCTTGCAGGCCACTAAGCCAGTGTGCGTCATCGCGAGCTTCGCATGGGAGTCTGCGTTTCGGCGCTCACAGATAATGTTTTGTGACACACTCTGCTGTGTCAGGCTGGGCTTGCCAGTTCCGTTTACTCATCACTGCTCAACACCAGACCTGATTCAAAGGGGTTTCGACCTCGCTGAGTGCTGATGTTTTCACCCTAGAAGAGATATGTGAGGGATACTACGTGTACACCGGACCACTTGGGTATCAGCGGTTTGAATGGACAATACAGGTCTTGGGTATCAGCGGTTTGAAGGGGTACTACAGGTCCTAAGCTAATCTCTATCTGCCACATCAATACTGAACTGATGATTACCATGCAAACAGTCATCTCCATCAATCCCTGTGTACTCAGAACATCAACTGACACATCTTTGAGTCCACTTATGAGGGAAGCTTACTGGCAGCACAGCACAGTACCGCCAATAGATGCTAAGCACTACAAATAAATACAAATATTTTTGAAGAACACTTTCATGAATTCCTCTGAAGTATTCACAGCTCTGGTAAGCTTGTTTATTCATGCAGGTTGGTGTTTTGAAGCAGTTTCAGACTTGTTCTTGAAACGCATTCACCAATTAATCTTTAAAGTATGAGTTTTGCTTCTGGGTAGCAGTAACGACATAAACATTGTTGCCTGCAGTAATCGTCAATGCCTGTCATGGTGTGGCATACAGAGATTAGGTGCGAAAAACAAACAAACAAACAAACAGAATCCTTCTGTTTTGTGCAAACAGGACTGGGCGTATTTTAGTAGGCTGTGACTAGAGATGAGTTTTCTCCGCAGTATTCTTAAGAGAGAATGGTACTGCACTACTCCTCAAAGACAGATGGACAGTGTAGCTCCCTTCAGTCCTCCGTTCATGAAGATATAGATAACAAAAAGAACCACTCTTTGGAGATTTCACAATTGTATTTTCCAGTTCTCAGGAGGGAGATGGATTATGATGTAATCAGTAGCGCTGTGAAATGGATGATATTGTCTTTCTTCAGAGTGATATATGGCGACGCGGTGCTCTGCTTACTCCTCAGTATAATGAAAAACGTGGGGCTTTGAAGCAGTCCTTCAGACGGGTATAAATAATGCAGCCGAACTGCGCTGCTCTTTTTGATGCAGGGGTTGTGGACATGTGTGAGAACTCCCTGTGGGATTCATCCGGCTAGGACGAGAGCCCCGCGCGGAGCCGCGCAGGACTGACGGGAGAGAGGGCTGGTGAAGAGAGAGACGCACGGAGCCGTGGAGAGGAGAGAGGGCTGGTGAAGAGAGAGACACAAGCCGCGGAGAGGAGAGAGGGCTGGTGAAGAGAGAGACGCAAGCCGTGGAGAGGAGAGAGGGCTGGTGAAGAGAGAGACACACGGAGCCGTGGAGAGGAGAGAGGGCTGGTGAAGAGAGAGACGCACGGAGCCGTGGAGAGGAGAGAGGGCTGGTGAAGAGAGAGACGCAAGCCGTGGAGAGGAGGAGAGGAGACAGGCGAAGAAGAGGAGGAAGGAGAAGTCATGAAAGAGAGAACATGTAGGCATGGTTCCAAGAGGGCGCTCGAAGAAAAATCCACACGCTCCGAATCTAAAAAGCTTCCCGTCCAACGGCACCGCTGCCTGTTAGTCGTAAAAGAGTTTCAGTTCTGACCAATCACGGTAGATAAAACAAAAAAAAAAACAGAGGTCTCTCAAACAAGAAAAAAAGTAACTGCACCCCTATTCTTTTTCTGTATTTGATGTTGTTGTTTTTGTTGTTGTTGTTTTTGTTGTTGTTTTGTTCCAAGCAGGAGCTGCCAGGTTGGATGACCAAGTGTGGGTGTGTTCCTGATGCTGACTCTGAGAAGAGAGGGAGGTGGTGGTGAAAGGGTTGGAGCTGCTTGGATGCATTCCAGCACACCCCGCCTCCCCCTCCCCCCACACACACACACACACCCACACCAGCCGCCACCGCCTAGGCCAAGCCCTCTAGGACCTACTGATCGTCCGTGCACATGGGCAGGTTGACGAAGGTGAAGACGTTGTACTCGATCAAGATGGAGAAGCAGAGGAAGATGACGTAGAGGACCATCACGTACACGCCCAGCTTGAAGTCCAGCTTCCACCTGTTCACGTGGATCGCCAGAACCTGCAGCACAGCGGGGGGGGGGGGGGGGGGGGGGGGGGGGGGGGGGGGGGGGGACGACACACACAACATGTTCATAGATGCATTCAGAAACATCTGCATACTACCATAGAAACACACGCAGTGTAGAAACACACACACACACACACACACCGTTCTGTACACAGTTATGTAATCAGCCATGATTGTGTAAAACAACACCTCGGTCTCTACTCACAGTCAGCCCTACTGATCCGAGTAACAACACCACTGAGTACACCAGCCCTTTGCTGTTGATCTGAACCTGTAACGGGCAACGGGGAAAGAAGTCATTACACAACCATCCTCCCTTGGCAGATAGACACTTGCTGATACAGACTGACTGCTGAAAGATGAGATGAATGAGGACGAGAAAGACAGAATAAAAGAGGACGAGAAAAAGACAGAATAAAAGAGGACAAGAAAAAGAGAATAAAAGAGGACGAGATAAAGACCATACGTACCGCAGAACCGTAGTCGACAGCCATAGTCTGGATCGCCCACGGGACCCCGAGACCCACTAAGATATCAAAGACATTACTGCCGATGGTGTTGGAGACCGCCATGTCTCCCAAACCTACACACACACACAAACACACACACACACACACACACGCAGACAGACACACGCACACACACAAATAAGGGGAAAATCAAAGAGTATCATTTTAAACAGTCACAGGGGTATCTGGCCATTTGTTTTGGTCATGAGGAAACATTAGCATATCAAAGCAAGAGAGAGAATCAGATGGAAGAGATAGGACTGGAGAAGGACGGGCACCTTGGCGCGCCACAATGAGGCTGGCTATGCAGTCGGGCACACTGGTGCCAGCAGCCAAGAACGTGATGCCCATGATGACGTCAGGGATTCCCAGAGTATAGCCAATGATGGTGACCTGGACGAACATAAACATAAAGTACACAGAGGTTCGTTGTTCGGAATGGTACTTTTACAGAAACATAAACATAAAGTACACAGAGGTTCGTTGGAATGATACTTTTACAGAAACATAAACATGAAGTACACAGAGGTTCGTTGTTCGGAATGGTACTTTTACAGAAACATAAACATAAAGTACACAGAGGTTCGTTGTTCGGAATGGTACTTTTACAGAAACATAAACATAAAGTACACAGAGGTTCGTTGGAATGGTACTTTTACAGAAACATAAACATACAATACATAGAGGTTCGTTGGAATGGTACTTTTACAGAAACGTTGACAGTGACTTGAGCTGAGGTTTCTCTGAAGCCTGCTGGTGATGCTCACCATCCAGACCATGAAGTAGGAGAAGACGGCGATCCAGACGGTGGAGAGACCGAAGGACAGCATGAAGAAGCGCTCCCAGCGGGGTTTGGCACAGTTGGGGATCGTGAAGTACAGCAGCAGCAGGATCGGCCAACAGATGAACCACTTCAACTTGTTCATGGCGCCCCCTATGGGCCATCAGGGGTAAATGGTCAAACTCAGAATCACGATCAGTAATTGGTGGTTTGGGTTGTGAGGTAAAATGAGCTAAGTAACTAATAACATAGAGCCTTCGATTCAACTACCAAGTATTCCGTTCATAGGAGCAGCGTCAGTGCACATACGATGAGGTATTAAGGAACATGGCGTCGTGTCCAGTATACCTGAAGCATAATGGGCTGTACAATGATACTAGAGTAATCTGAACAAGCGTTTCTGACATGTTCAGATGTTAAGTGTCCTATTAGCTCATTAGGAGGTGTCCATGAACACTAAATAAAGCGCCTCCTTAGATAATGAAAATGTGGGAGCAAACTGTGACAGCCATCCCAGTAAATTGGCTTGATTAAGGTGTATGTGTGTGTGCATGCATGTGTGTGTGTGTGTGTCCATGTGTGTGTTTGTGTCTCTGTGTGTGTGTGTGTGTGTGTGTGTGCTTTTGTGTGTGTGCTTTTGTGTGTGTGTGTGTGTTGGCCCTAGCACACATTTATCACCTGGCACACTGAAAGGAGATGACAGCTCCCCCTCCTCCGCCTCCTCTGCCAGCTTGTCCTCGGGTACCGAGCCGTTCTCCAGGGCGTCTGCTTTGCCGTCGCCCACCGCTGTGCCATCCATCCCGTTTGACACCTGCTCCAGCCGCTGTTGCTGTGTGCCCAGCAACACACCCACAGCGACGCCCCAGCAAGATGCCCAGTGACGTGAGAAAATGGGTTGGCAGAGACAGATGAGACTCGATAGGTGGCAAACACATGCTTAGTTGATGACAAAAAGCCAAACTTTAATAATTTAGTGGGTTTTTTTTTGTCAAGTAAGTAAGTCAAAATCGAACCCAAACCCAAAGAGTTTGTGTGCTTATATATATGTGTGCTATATATGTGTGCTATATATATGTGCTATATATGTGTGCTATATATATGCTTCTAAAGCTTAATTCTACTGGGGGTTCATACTTGACACACTACAGACGTCACTAAGATGGATGTGCATTCGAGTGATGGGCAGTATGAGGACACGTATAGCGATGTCGGAGTCAGACACATAAGTGAGCTCATCTCATCTCCACCAGCCCCACTGTGAGGACAGGGTGTTCTTTCTGTGGACACATTTAGCATGGGCTCAGATGAGAGGCCCGTCTGAAGTGCTGAAGCTCCGACTCTGGCCAATCGATTACGCATAAATGGTATTGACATCTTACTGGGTTACAGACAGAAACATTTAGATGCGAAGAGCTCACGCTGCTCGATGTGCATTACATCTTGAAAAATCAAAGGATAAGCATTAAAACGTAAAGCAAAAGAAGTATTGGTTTTCAAACGAAGGCTAAAACACACTAAAAGCAGAAAGGATTTGGGATATAAACGTTCGACTTACACAAGGGACACTGTATTCACCTGGGGCCCAAACTGGCAAAAGCTTCCTTTCCTCATTCCCTGCAACTCCTCTTTTCTGATAATCAGGTAACCTTCTAGAAACATCCTCTACCTCTACAGCACCCCGACCCTCCAACATCTACCCTTTCATTATTCCCTACAACTCCTCTTTTCTGATAATCAGGTAACCTTCTAGAAACATCCTCTACCTCTACAGCACCCCGACCCAACCCCTCCAGCATCTACACACGATCTACATCTGCCCTTCCTGCCCCATATGCCCCTGTCTGCCCTTCCTGCCCCAGCCGCAGCAGAGCCGCACCTCGTTGATAATCAGGCGACTGGCCATGCGCAGGCGGGTCTTGGGCCCGAAGTGATTGGTGATCATGATGCGCAGGCCCGCCTCGGGGAAGCGGTAGTGGGGCGGGCTGGAGCTGATCATCTCGTCCACCATGACCACGGAGCCGCGGCTGTACGTCTTTGTGGGCTTCACTGAATACACAGGGGCAGAGTGAGAACGACCGCGCCTCTGACACGGACACCGGCAGCCACACATGCACACGCACATACACCCGCGGTCTGGCACCAGTGGATGCCAGACGCCACACACACACACACACACACACACACACACACACACACACACACACACACAAAACACGGACACAACACACAGTCACCATCGGGCAGACACATCACTGGCATGCACTTGTATTTATTGTTATTGTTGTTGTTGTTGTTGTTGTTGTTGTGAGGGCTGTGCAGCTCATACATTAGCGCACAGACACGTGTGTTTGCCTGGAGTGGAGATGAGAGGATGGGAGGTTAAAGGGGAACTGGACATTATTCAACAAAAGAAAATAAAACATGATCAATAATGACATGATCAATAATGACAGATTGCAAATCATCTATAATTAACATTTCTACTGGTGTGAAATAATCTATAATAAAATTTCTACTGGTGTGAAATAATCTATAATAACATTTCTATTGGTGTGAATAAGTTATTACTATTGGGTCCTTTTGGCTTCTTATTGTTTGTTAAAACAGAAACAAAACTTTCAAAACAAATCAGCAAAAATAAAAATAAAAACACAAACAAAAGGCAAAATAACCAAAAAATAATAAAAATACTGTAGATGAGGTGAACGGTGCAATGGTTTTGTAGGAATGGTCATGTTCTATCCACTGTGTGAAGTAGAGTGCAAACAATTGAAGAAATGACTTGCCTAGTTCCCATTTAAGGCTGGATATGACACACAGAGGGTGAACACACACACACACGCTCACACATACACACGCTCACACCCATACGCTCATTAACAGAGACAGATGTCTAAGCATATGAACACACATGTACACACATGCATGCACCTACATATGCTTGCATACACAAATATGGAGACACAATGCCCTCAGCCCACAGATGTATAGGAGCCATGCACTCAAACAACACCACACACACACACACACACACACACACACACACACACACACACACACACACACACACACACACACCACACACACACAGAGATGTATGGGAGCCATGCACTCAAACGACACCATTCTTTCACTCTCCATCTCCCCTGACCTAAATGTGCACACTCAATGGGTATCGTCCTCACACACACACACACACACACACACACACACACACACACACACACACAAACACCACACACACAAACACACACACAAACACACACACACACACACACACACACAGACACTCACATACACACACACACAACACCCACACACACACACACACACACACACACACACACACACACACACACACACACACACACACCCACACCACACACAAGTGCACCTGTGCTCCACTAAAGCACTGATTTTACAGGCGAACACTTCTCATTAGGTCTCAGAGGGAGGGAAAGCCATGGCTCACATGATACAAGCGAGAAAGCACACAGCAAACGAACAGAGTGGAGCAGTACAACACAGCACAGGAGAGCGAACGTTAGCGTGGCTACATGCAAACATGGTGGTTTTTAGTAAGGCTAAAGAGACAGGCTTCACCATGTTACAGACTTGAAAGGCCAGGAGAGTTCAAGAGATGAGAAGGAGACCACCACAGCAGTGCAGTAAAGATTCAATAGTTCAGTGGTTAGGGTCTTAGGCACCCAGGAGGGAGAACCAGGCAATATCAGAACCGAATTAGTGGGAAAATTAAGGCAGATGAGCTTAGGCTCAAGCATTAAGCGAGAGAGGTTCAGAGTTTAGCTGGAATCGGTAGCTTTTTGGTTGTTAGAGTTGCTGCAGGTCCAGTGAAGCCAGTCTAGTTACCCTTACCTTTAGACAGGAGAGGCCATGATGGGTCATCCAAAAAAGCCTGATAACAATCATTACCATCCTCCATCTCGTTAAGCACCGTGTTGCCGTTCGCTACACCCTTGTCCTCCCCGCAGAAGAAGTCATGAATACTGGTGTTGAACCTGGAGAAGAGGTCACACAGTGTCAGCAAAGGACTATTCAGTTGCTTTGAAAAGAAGGAACAAATAAACATGTACAGACAGCTACACGCCAAGTCTACACGCAATACTGTCACACAAGGAACTGTGCAAATGATCTACAGGAACACAAGTGGACTGTTTACATTACATGTTTCATGTAATGTCTGTATATATTGAATGTTGAGTGAGTAGGTATGTAGAGGTTGGACTTACTTCATGATGAGAATGTAGCCTACATACATGACCACTAGGATCAGGCTTTCCCACCTTCAGAAACCATAAACAGATTTTAAGGAAGATTTTAAACAGGCTTTAAGAAAGAAATAACTTAATAAATGCTTGACTACCTATTATCTTAGCAATAAGCAATTACGTTATACTATATTTTATTGAGGATTAAGCACTTCTAATTTAACACACTGCTAAACTAACATACAAGAACACATTTGCCATCCGTAGCTAATCTTGACCCTTTGTGTAAATCATTACACTTCTGTTGCATAATATTTCACTATGGTGATCAATAGTTGAAAGACAACTAATAGGGCAACAATTAATTATCACTACCTTATTGGTAAATTAATACCTATACATTAACTAAGCTGTATTGGTAAGGTCTGTAGCTAGTAAACTGAAACAATGTCTGTTCATTTTATAGCCTTTATATGATTAAAACTAAATATAAATATCGATAAATAATTCAAACAGATGAGCACTTACCACACTATCTTTTCATCATATATGAACTGTGAAAATAGATGACAAATGTAGTTTTAGTTGAATGCACACCAGGAGGGTAATCTTTCTGCTTTACCCCTAACACAGTTCACTTAGCATATGTTGTTTCAGCAGGATGGATAGCATTGACTTTCACTTTCACTTTCACATTGACTTATGCTTGAACTCACAATAATGAGAGCCACCACAGAGAGAGTGTAGTAGAAGGAGTCTCGGAACACTGCGTACTTGGTCAGGAACACCACCTGAAAGAGAGCAACCAAGACAGAAAATAAATGGGAGTAGGAAATAGCCCGATTCCATCTCTGTAGACTCTGTAAAAATATCACTGCATTTGCCATAAAAACGCATTCGCTACAGCCACTGAGCTTCAAATGTCACAAAGTAGAGCATTCACCTCGTGGTGAAGGGCCTTTTTAATACCATCACAAGGGCTACCTCAGCTGACTGCATACACTTTTGAACTGCTGTTCAAAATCCTGCCGCACTCGCCTGCATTACGGTTTCCATATGTGTGTGTGTTTGTGTTTCAGGTTCTCTACGCCTTCCCTTTGCCTGGTGTGTTCCCTGCACCTGAGATTTCAATCTGTGTTTTGCTTGTGCTGTTCACCGGCTCCTGGCGCACTGACCGGGCGTTTCACCTGCTTTTCCAGATGGCAGCGTGAGCGGGGGATTTCAGAGGAATTATGTCACAGTCACAGAAGATGCCCATGGGCTACGCAGCGTTACACACTAACAGACCAGCTATGCAAGAGCACAAACACGCTCACACGCTCACATGTACACACAGACACACAGACACACAGACACACACACACACACACACACACACACACACTCACACACTCAAACACTAGCAGGTCTAATGACTTTCCACCCCTGGCTCCTCCCTACCAAAACAAATCTCATGAAACATATGATGTAAGGGCAGCGCGTCCCCTTTCGTGTCGTGTGCTAGCGCGGAGGGCAAAGCGAGGCCCCAGCGCTTAAAACAGCTCGTCATAAATAATTAACCACCCACTGCATGATGCTTACCAACTGCGGGGAAACAGTCTGTGGCAAAGATCTAACTCTTAATTGCTCGCCTTTAAAAAAAATGGAAGATAAACAAGTCGTTTGCTGGAGCTCTTCATTTCAAAGGGTGCTGTGAAGACAGGGCGCCCAAAACAAGTACAGTTGTGGGGTATATCAAAAGCCTGGGTCAGGCAGCACAACAAAAGAAAAGGCTTTTATGTAATTCAAAGGAACTGTACATACGGTGGGTACAAAGAAGAATTTTGAACAGTTGCTGAAATGTAGCAATGTTTGGATGTTTAAATGCCCACTGAAATTTAACAAAGCCCCCGTGATTTTATTCATGTTCGCTCCAAGTCTTCTAACCAGTGTGTAGAATGCAAAATTCTCAAATTAATACTACACTTGCTTTTAAAAATATATTTACTGCCCTTTATTTTGAAACAAATGACCTGGCTTTGCAGTGTAATTAAGCTGCAAGGACTAGCATAGTACTGTTGCCTTACCACATCTAACAAATATAAAATATACAATTAAAAATAGATGTTTCGGATGAACACATTAACGACATATTTCTTAGGTAGGAAAGCCTGACTGATTTGCAGGTTTCCACACCTTACACAGCGGTATCCAGACACAGATGTGTGCCTGTGCTTTGTCTTCCCCCAGCACAACGGGGCATGACAACCTCCACACTATCAAGCCCAACCCAATAACTGCCCCCACACAATCAAGCCCAACCCAATAACTGCCTATAGCTGGTTTCCACCCCTGCAGCCTAGAGTGCCATTGGACATTACTCGTGTATCTAGGCCAATGAGAAGAGGCCTTCACTCCTCGCTCGTGTATCTAGGCCAATGAGAAGAGGCCTTCACTCCTCGCAAGGGGTGTAAATAGAGTCCGTGGGCTTCAGTTCCAGTCCCATGTAGCCAGGGCTTTTAACCAAACAGTCTTTTCAGCACTATGCATTTCATCTGACACCTGACTCTCTTGAACAATGGTTCCTCATCCAACTGGGCCAGCTGTGGGGGTGTATGTGCACTCCCATTGGCTGAGGCTTACGCCGTAGTGATACCGCACACTGAATGACCTATGGGGCCCCTCCATGAGATGAGATTATGACTCTGGCATCGCTACCTTCATGCTTTACAAGAGTGTGCTTCAGAGCCCATTGAAAAGAACTGGGGTTGGCACAGAGCTCCAGCCCATAGTTTTGCTGCCGTTTCTTTGTTCACAAGCCAGCAGTCCTTTTATGTCAACATGTCTAGGGAACAAGGGGATTCCAGGCTCGCTGAAAATGTGACCAAAGAGACGTGGTGCTTGTGAAGTATACGCTACAGCTGCGTGCATTGTAGGTCATATACAGTATATACTGTATATGCATTTACATATCTGCCTTTCACAGATTACATAGACTGCGAGGACCACACAGAGGCTATGCACACAAAAAATTATGAATAACAAAGAAATAGCAGACCAGTTGGAATGTTCTAGAAAATGTTCATAAATAATCATGAAGGCAGACTAGAGTCTTTTATCTCATTTCTCCCAAAAAGTTCATGAAAACGCTCCTATACATTCCGGTGTAATCATATCAACCTGAAAATGTCAGTTCCTCGAGCCTATTTTTCATCCAAAGTTAAATTCTGTTGCAACAGAGATGGAACACACACAGAAAGAACACAAGCTCACCTGCCCGGCGAAGATGCCACACACGCCAATGATGCACAGGATGTTAAACACAGCCGACCCCACGATAGTGCCCACCCCCACATCTCCATGTGTGATGAACACACCTGCAGAGGAGAAAACACAAGGCAACTATGAAATACAGTCAAAAACGTAAAACGAATTATTTAAATCAGATCCCAACGACCTATGCATCGATGCCTGTATAACACTAAATATAGTGGTGTTACAGTGTACACAGTGTATACCTTGAGTCTATGGCCAATAATTACAGGAATGATACAAATTCAAGGAAGGGTTCATAAAATGTGTGTGTTTCTACGTGTGTGTATGTGTGTGTGTGTGTGAGTGTGTTTGTGTGTGTGTGTGTTGTGTGTGTGTGTGTGTGTGTGTGTTTATTGCTCATGTGTGTGTGTGTGTCTGTGTGTGTGTGTGTGTGTGTGTGTGTGCGCGTGTGTGTGTGTGTGTGTGTCTGTACATGTGTCCATGCGCGCATCACCTATAATAGAAGCAAATAGTTCTGGGGCTGAACTCCCGGCGGCCATGAAGGTGGCTCCTGCCACATCTTCACTCAGGTGCAGTTTCTGAAATATTTATCAAGAGGGATTTTCAAATTCCATTTAGTTATTTCCCCCCCCCCCCTCATGTAAATTATTGAGAAGACTAGCCTCAATACACAACAGATCACTTTATTTCACAAACACAGCAACAAGTAACATCTATCTGGACACACACACACACACACACACACACACACACAGCGACAGACAGACATTCTCTGGACATTAGCCTGTCCTTGAACTCACCTCACATATCTTCTCCAGAGACGTCACAAAGTAGTCATCACAGACTATGGCCAACGCCAGGAACATATAGAGTGCCTTTGGGGGAGATGACGACAGACAGAGAAACAGGGAAACAGAGAGAAAAAGAGAATGAGAGAGAGGGAGAATGAGTAAGGGATAGGGGTAGAGAGAAAAGACTCATAACACTGCCATGACTAATAATATGTCATACTGTCATATTGTCTAGGGCTGAACGATTAATTGCATTTGCGATTTAATCGCGATATGATAGAACGCGATTTTCTAACCGCAACGTTCGCGATTAAAAAACGTGGTCACAAAAAAAAAAAAAAAAAAATTAATAATTTTTTTTTTTTTTTTAAGATGGTACATTTTGCACACAGTGTTTAAAAAGTGCATGCCTAGTGTTTATACTTAAAATTACTTTTTTTAAATTACTTAAATGCACAGTGGCAAAGCCACCAATGTGTTGTTCTTGTTTCTGTAATGAGCAGTTAAATAAAAATGTAAAATGTGGGAAAGAATATTTTACACTAAATGTATCTAATATTGTGTTGGTCATATTTAAATCATTCATTACGTTTTGTTGGGGGAAAAAAGAGGATAAAAAAAAAATCGCATATCGAATCGCAATCGCAATATTTTGGTAAAAAATCGCAATTAGATTATTTGCCCAAATCGTTCAGCCCTAATATTGTCACAAACACACACACACACACACACACACACACACACACACACACACACACACAGACACACACACACACACAAAGTACCTTAAAAACTGACGAGTGCTATATTACTGAATCTAGCCAACAAGAACAACAACAAACTGTCTGGTACACTTCCAAACAATTCTTTGTTGTGTTATCTTGTAAGCTCACGTGTGGCAGAATCTCTCTCAGTGTGATGTCTATGCTCACGGCTATGGCACCAGCCCAGTACCAGCCCAGCACTGTAGAGTGGAGGGAGTTACTTAAGGTCGCACACGTCTTTTGCTGTGCAAGCCCCACATGGTGACACATGGCACCGGCCACGGGCAGTCTGAGGAACCGGCAACTGTTGTTTTCAGCAGAACAGGCCGACCAGTCACGCAGGCCTGACAGCGAGATGACAGAGTATTTATGTGTCTGTGTGTCTGTGTGTGTGTGTGTGTGTGTGTGTGTGTGTGTGTGTGTGTGTGAGACCAGTCACGCAGGCCTGACAGCGAGATGACGATGACGGTTCCCCCCTGCCCAATGGACAGAGACGGGCTACTTCACTGCGGGGAGACCAAGGGTGTGATGTCAAATGCAGTGCTACCTTCTCCATGGGGGTGGGGGTCAGGGTTAACCTGCCTTTTAACCAGCTTTAGACGCGCCGTGAAGTCTGCAGTATGGGTCAGGGTTAACCTGCCTTTTAACCAGCTTTAGACGCGCCGTGAAGTCTGCAGTATGGGTCAGGGTTAACCTGCCTTTTAACCAGCTTTAGACGCGCCGTGAAGTCTGCAGTATGGGTCAGGGTTAACCTGCCTTTTAACCAGCTTTAGACGCGCCGTGAAGTCTGCCAGTATGGGTCAGGGTTTAACCTGCCTTTTAACCAGCTTTAGACGCGCCGTGAAGTCTGCCGTATGGGTCAGGGTTAACCTGCCTTTTAACCAGCTTTAGACGCGCCGTGAAGTCTGCAGTATGGGTCAGGGTTAACCTGCCTTTTAACCAGCTTTAGACGCGCCGTGAAGTCTGCCGTATGGCCAGTGCTGGTGCGTGAATAGTTATTATGTTTTCTTCATGCAGATGTTTTGGAATGATATGTATGCTTGTATGCTAAGCCCAGTGAGTTTAATGATATGATGACTCAGAAACCACACTGTACTTCTGTGCGATGCCTTTGCCATATGTGGAACAGTAGCCGGCTACCTATATGAGCGATGCCTTTATTGTGTGTGTGTGTGTGTGTGTGTGTGTGTGTGTGTGTGTAGCTGGCTACCTATATGAGCGATGCCTATAGGAACTTTTTGGACACTGAAATACATTAATTTGTCACTCTTGCTTTCCATCACAGAGACAAAAACAGCATCTTTCTCTCTTTCTCTCTCTCTCTCACATACACACACACACACACACACACACACACAGACACATAGATACACAGACACATTCAGACCCACAGACACACACACACAGACACATACAGACCCACAGACACACAGACACACTAACAGACAGACAGACACACACACACACACACACAGACACATTCAGACCCACAGACCCACAGACACACACACAGACACATACCGACCCCACAGACACACAGACACACACAGACACACACAGACCCACAGACAGATGCTTCTCTTACTGCAAATATGTGCAGAGCGATGGCTCCTTGTGCGCGCTGTTTGATGGTGAACACGTCCTCTGGGAACTCATGGATGGCTGTGGGGAGAGAACACAGCAATCACTCAACACAACAAACAACACCACAGACACAAGAGCCTTCACACACACACACACACACACACACACACACACACACACGCTGGCACACACGCACACACACACGCCCACACACACACACAAACACACACACGCACACACACACAAACACATACCCCCACACGCACACTCACACACACACACTCACACACACACACACACACACACACACACACACAGGTGTGGTGTAGGCATGATGTATTGACACTGGCCCTCCAGCATGTCTGCAGAGACATAAAACAACAACACATTGCTCTCCTTTATGTGCGCCCACATTCACACCCTGGTGTACCCTCCACTACAATCAGTCACAAAATAATGAAACTCGTGGAGCAGCACGGTCTGACAATACACATTTTCTCTTGAATACACACAAAAACACATAAAAATGTCAAACACTCAAATTAAACCGCCCTACAAACACACTCACACACACACACATTCTGTGTTGCTGACTGGCCAACTGTTGGTTCAAGAGGCCTGTGGGAATGTAACACCTTGTTATCCCAACACAACAATTACATAACCTTAAGCTACTGCCGCTGTATAAAGTGCCCCCAAGCCCCGGACAGGGTGTAGTGTGTGCCGCCTTTTGCCATGGTCGTGATGCCGGCCAACAAACCCATGGCATTGGAATTAAGTAAGGCCGGGTGGCCATGCCAAGCGTGATGCCATCTGCTGCTCACAACCTGACCCAACTGAGCCCTTCTGCTCTCCGGGGGCATCGGGACGCCATGTGCCATGCGCTGTGCTCCCTGCGCCATGCCATGATGTCATCCCTGCCCGCTCGTGCCCTCCCAGGCTTCCTGCGCCAGCGCCGTGACTGTCTCCGCAAGGAAGACGCAAAATAAAACAACTGCAGGTTGGGGGGGGTGAGGGTGAGGGGTGGTACTGTCTAGCACTACACGCCAGGCACTGGTAATCCACTGTGCGTGCAGAACTTGTGTTGGTCCATAAAAAAACGACACGTGACGTCAGCCAAAAGCCCGAAGGTGAAGTTGCTAAATCAGACACATGATGACGCGAGACCCGAGGAGGAATAATTTTTTTTTTTTTTTTATGAACGAGGCTCCGAAATGCATTATGGGTGACAACCAACTAACGAATATCTGAAGAAATGCACATATGACAACCCAGTACCACAGCGCACATAGTCTTTGAAGAAGAGTGACAGGCCTTGGCCACACACTTGAAATAGCCCCCCCCCCCCTCCGACAGACAAACAGCTTTTAGAGTTTTTCTCAGTCACGTTGGTGCATTTCTCGAATCATTCTATCAGATTTTACCAAAAAAATTGCCTTTGAAATTTAATCAATAAATCATTATCAATCAAATGTAAACAATCAAGGTTTGCATGAAAAGTCATTCAGCAAACACTACAAAACCACTGAAACTAGTGAGGTGTATGGTCGACTCATAATGATCACTGGTATAACCCACTTGTATGTCATGACTTACACAATGAATAGATACCTAGATGTTTTGGGGGATAAGATAAAACAGCAGCTGATTGTACATACATTTTTGCATGAATGTGTACTTGCAAAACGTTAAAAAAAAAGAGAAATCATTTGCACAAGTGACTAGTTTGAAAGAATTTCAATTCAGATCTCAGAAATGTACCAAGCGACTGAGAGAAACTGTAATCTATATGTGGGCAATCATGACCATTTCTATT
>NC_045165.1:4521085-4561085 GCF_900700415.2 Clupea harengus
TGATTGTACTGATACCCTGTTCCTGCTGACCTGGCACATCCACTCTGCCTTGGTGACCTGTGAGGGCTGGCACGTAGTGCTACCTCTGAGCAAACTGAATCAGTACTCATCAATCTCTACCTTCAAGAAGCTTTTGAAGACCCAACTCTTCAGAGAGCACCTCCCTTCCTAACTGGCACCTTGACTGAAAAAAGTGTCTGCTAAATGACTAAATGTAAATGATCAATCACATGTAAACTGAATCAGTCCTAATCAATCACATGTAAACTGAATCAGTCCTAATCAATCACATGTAAACTGAATCAGTTCTTATCAATCACATGTAAACTGAATCAGTTCTTATCAATCACATGTATACTGAATCAGTCCTTATCAATCACATGCAAACTGAATCAGTCCTTATCAATCACATGTAAACTGAATCAGTCCTTATCAATCACATGTAAACTGAATCAGTCCTTATCAATCACATGGATACACCCAGGACGCTGCGCTCTTCTAGTGAGCGTCGTTTGGCACTGCCGTCTGTGCAAGTACGGCAGTCCAGACTATTCTCATTTGTAGTTCCACGTTGGTGGAATGAACTACCCAGCACTACCAGAGCAGGGGCGTCCCTCTCTACCTTTAAGAAGCTTTTGAAGACCCAACTCTTCAGAGAGCACTTCCCGTCCTAACTGGCACTTCGACTAGTGCGTAACTTGCACTTACAGCAGTTACATTTCTGCACTTCTTTTTATTTATTTTTTATTTCATTTTATTATATTTCTTATGTAAAGTAGTATTTATTGTTACACCAGGTTCTATTGCTCGTAGCTTGACTATTCTCTCCCTTGTACATCGCTTTGGACAAAAGCGTCTGCTAAATGACTAAATGTAAATGTAAAATGCACATGCAAATTGAATCAGTCCGTATCAATCACATGTAAACTGAATTAGTCCTTATCAATCACATGTAAACTGAATCAGTCCTTATCAATCACATGTAAACTGAATCAGTCCTAATCAATCACATGCAAACTGAATCAGTCGTTATCAATCACATGTAAACTGAATCAGTCCTGATCAATCACATGTAAACTGAATCAGTTCTTATCAATCACATGCAAACTGAATCAGTCCTGATCAATCACATGTAAACTGAATCAGTCCTTATCAATCACATGTAAACTGAATCAGTCCTGATCAATCACATGTAAACTGAATCAGTCCTTATGAATCACATGTAAACAATCGAGGTTTGAATGATAAGTAATTTACCAAACGTTCAAAAAATACCACCTCACTGAAACTGGTCAGGCATATGGTTGACATACAATGACAACTGATTTAACTCATTTGCATGTCATGGCTTACACAAGGACTAGCTAGGTGTTTTAGGGGGGAAAGAATAAACAGCAGACAATTGTACATACCATTTTTTCATGAAAGTTCAGAAGCATTTGCAAAATGTTAAAAAGAATGAGAAATGACTCTTATGATGTGCACGAGTGACTGGATGATGTGGCGGTTGAACGAACAGTTTTGAAAATTAGAATTCTGATCTGAGAAATGTACCAAAGCGACATCTGTCATACAATGCTACGCTAATGCTACGCTAATGCTACGCTAATGCTACGCTAATGCTACGCTAATGCTACGCTAATGCTACGCTAATGCTAAGCTGTGTTGATGTAGCTAAATGAATGCGTAAATGTACCAAAGCGACATCTGTCATACAATGCTACGCTAATGCTAAGCTGTGTTGATGTAGCTAAATGAATGCGTAAATAGAGTGACGTACGTGCATTACTATCACAGGTTTATCACAAAGACGGAATCAGTCAATGAAAAGACTCAACGCAACGATGCAGCAACAGATAAACGTCATGGAGCACAACTCATAGGGCGGTCTGACATCCCTCACAACCATACTTGTTTGGTGGCAGCTTTACAGCTAACGCAGAAAACAAACACACGCACGCACGCTCAAACATCCTGCTTAAATGCATCATCTCTCCCAAAATAACACTAGCTCCCACAACGAACAAACACGCACGCACACACACACACACACACACACACACACACACACACACCAGTAGCTGCTTGCTCATGCAGGACCTGAGCCAACCCCTGCCTGTGTGTGCTTGCCTCTCAGGGTCAGAAGAGTATATGTGCGTGTGTGTGTGTGTGTGTGTGTGTGTGTGTGTGTGTGTGTGTGTGTGTGCGTGTGTGTGTGTGTGTGTGTGTGTGCGAGTGGTGGGACCTGATGCTATTTTGGGAGTGATGATGCATTTGGGCAATGTAGGCTTGTGTGTACGTGTGCATGCAAGCATGTGTGTATGTGTGTGTGTGTGTGTGTGTGTGTGGTCTGTGTCTGTGTGTGTGTGTGTGTGTGTGTGTGTGTGAGCTGACAGCCTCTCCTTTGCAGGAGCCTCAGGAACTGCACGAGCGGTGATCAATAATGGATGACATCACCATTACTCTCACGGCGCCAGCCCACTTTCATGCCAGGCTACCAGCGCACAACGAAGGGATCGAGAAGAGGAGAGGAGAAGAGGAGGAGAGGAGAAGAGGAGGAGAAGAGAAGAGGAGGAGAGGAGGAGAGGAGAGGAGAAGAGGAGAGGAGAGGAGAGGAGAGAAGAGGAGGGGAGAAGAGGAGAGGAGAAGAGGAGAGGAGAGGAGAGGAGAGGAGAGAAAGAACACATGCGTAATAGTGTGGCGTAAGGACAACAGCCTTCAGAAGGAGGTGAAGTCATCCTTTGAGATGCCATATACTCATTAAATGAATACTAAAATAAGAATCACCTCAAATGCACTACATTACGCAAAACAAATAAATAATTGAATATCTCCTAAATAAAATAAAAAATAACACCTCTTCCAGGAGAAGCACTTGCCAGTATGATTAAAAGCACAGCTATGAGTCTAAATGTAACCAACCCTGCAATTACAAGAAAACAAACTCTTACAATTACTCACAGTTTCCCAGTAGCCAATTTGACTGATTCAAAATTCTATACTTAATAGTTTCGTGGTAGTGGCATCCGGCAAAAAAAAATCCCAATTCCCCGGAAATAAACTGGGACAGAACTCTTCCCAATGCCAGAGGCAGGACTTTGATTTCTTCTTCTTCTTCCTCCTTAATGAAACGTTTACTGTGCTTTACATCACAGAGATAACAAAGGACGTATGCATCTCTCCACTTCAAAGGATGCGTGTGAGACTGTTTATGACTTACGGAGGGGTTTAGGGAAACTGGATTGCTGTCCCTGCTTTACTTTGCACTGGGATGTCGTTTATTACTGCTTTTGGTAGTAGCCAGTAGATGGGGGGGGGGGGGGGGGGGGGGGCATCTCATCTTCACTTGATCAGATCAACGTCCTAAAAATAAACCACCCGCAATCAGCACTTGCTTTGCTGTTTTTCTGGATACCTGACAAATTGCTCACAACAATTTGGCACTTTCTCCACCCCCCGCCCCCCCCCCCCATTCTCTTTCTCTCACACAGACACTTTCTCCACCACCCCATCCCTTTTTCTCTCTCTTAATCCCACACGTAATTATGAGGTCCAGAGAGATTTCCCTTCCAAAGAGAGGCTGCATTTCAGAGCCCATCTCCTAGGGGCAAAAGAACAATCAAACAAACAAACAAACAAGAAAGGAAACTATGCCATATTTCAAAGTCATCTTAAAAAACAAGTCGGGGGGCAGATAGTTCTTAAACTGATAGAGAGTGTATGTCTCCCTTAAGTAGGTTACTGGTAGGCAGTACTGTCCTCTTCTTATCTTTGCAGAAAGGCAGCTATGCAGACTTTATGTTTTCTCGACCCACTTTGTGCCCGGCTATATAATGGACGACTGCATTTTATTTCTCACATGATGGCTGCATGTGCATTTGGGCTTCAGCCCAATTCCATCTCAACAACACTTACTGCACTGCTGCTATCAGCTCTCCTTCCCTCTAAAAATACGTGTTAAGATATATATATATATATAGTCACTTACTGATATGAAAATATACGTGTATATATATATATATATATATATATATATATATACACGTATATTTTCATATCAGTAAGTGACTTAAGTAAGTGTCAAAAATGTGCTTGTTGGGATTGAAATGTTGTATAAAAGGGGAGTAAGCACATGTGCGCTAGCTGAAACACAACCTGCTAATCCCACTCACATACAGTGTAGCTATCAAATCAAATCAAATCAAATCAAATCAAATCAAATCAAACTTTATTTGTACGGCGCATTTCATACAAGGAAGTAACACAATGCGCCTCACAGTAGGAAAGAAAAGGGGGGGGGGGGGGGGGGGGGGGTGTTTACAAACACTTGTAAAAAAACCCTTAAAGCAGTGTTTCTCAAACTTTTTCAGACCAAGGACCACTTAGCCAATTAAAACAAACTCGCGGACCATCTAACTAAATAGTATATCCCCGGAACAACATGCCTCCTACCCAGACCTGGCGCCAGACAATTGTTAGCGGCACGTGATTTTCGCGGGTGGTCTCTCCTTTTTTAAGTACCGGTAGGCTAGTTATAGATATGACAATGCGCTAGGCAAAGCATCTGGAACCCTGCTCCATGCGTGACTTGGTTATGTTACAAACTATAGTTCACTCACAGCCTCATACTCCCATCACACACTCAGACACGCCAATGTATCACACAACACAACCAATAAACACAAGCGCGACCGCAGTAATTCACTACCAACAGTAGGCTAGCCGACTGGCATTAACATAGCCATCCTAGTAGTCAACTTTTCATAATTAAGAGTTGTCATCATCCAACGTCACACAACACAGAATATAGTTATCATCTTGCTGTCTCCGCAGCGGGAGAAAAAAACGCTGTTTGAATGCAGCTCCGCGGCAGGATGAGGCCCAAAGCGGCTGAACCATCTCGCCGTTGCACCTTCTCCTTGTCTGTGTCAGAGGCTTTCTCATTTTTAATTTTTTTTTCATTGTCCCTGTCTTAAGCCACCAATCCATGACCTTGTTAATAGATTAGGCAACTCGTTAATAGATTAGGCTACTACTGACTGTGTTCTCTTCGTTCTGAGTTGTATGTTAGAAATGTCGCAATAATTTACTGTGGGTCGTCGCGGACCATTACGGGCCACAGGCGGACCACACTTTGAGAACGACTGCCTTAAAGCAAAGCAGACCCCTGGGAGTGATGCACTTTAATGGGTTAAGCCCAGTCCTATTGCATACCACAGGAGTCCATTGATCATTCCATTAAAGTGCTCCACCTCTGCAGCTCGGCTGTTTACCAACAAATAAGCTATTCTTTTATTCTGCCTCTCAGTGTAACACAGAATGGACAGATTGACAGATTAAAGCGCTCTGAAGGAACATGCTACTATGATGTATTATATTCTCAGGATTTACAAAAATGTAGGAAAAGACAACCCGGGCCAGTACCTCCATACATAATAGCCTGCTCACTTGACCTTTTCTTCTACCGCGTCTGAACTAGTCACTGACCAGCGCTCTCAGGATCATTAATCAATAACAGCAACAAGCCTGCACAAACCTCACGCCTGATCTGCCCCACAAGACCATGAAGCTGAGAAACATGAGGCCGTAAGCGCCGTAGCCATGTACAACACGTATATGAGGGATTGGTCTGCATGAGTTGAAGACATGACATCGACCCAACACAATCCCCAGCCCCGTTAATGGAGTCATAAGGCTAGTATGCTGCCTGTGGAGGAGGTGGTCCATGTTCATCTACTGTGTGCAACAAAATGGGCTGAGGAGAATGCAACTGCCATCTCCACTGATCTCCTCTGAATTAAAGAAAGACCAACTGCCATCTCCACTGATCTCCTCTGAATGAAAGAAAGACCAACTGCCATCTCCACTGATCTCCTCTGAATTAAAGAAAGACCAACTGCCATCTTCACTGATCTCCTCTGAATTAAAGAAAGACAAACTGCCATCTTCACTGATCTCCTCTGAATGAAAGAAAGACAAACTGCCATCTCCACTGATCTCCTCTGAATGAAAGAAAGACCAACTGCCATCTTCACTGATCTCCTCTGAATGAAAGAAAGACAAACTGCCATCTCCACTGATCTCCTCTGAATGAAAGAAAGACCAACTGCCATCTCCACTGATCTCCTCTGAATTAAAGAAAGACAAATAAAAAGGGGATTCCTTGGTGAATCAGCTAGCACAAAAGGTGAATGCTTCATCAAGTGTTGGACATAACAGATTAGTGCAGCGAGTCTCAATACCATTTAATCGAAATGTTACCGGATTATGGTCGTACCTAGCAGATGAAACCTTGTTGCCTTAACTGTTCTGTTTCATTTTAATATAAAACTGTCCTGAAATGGCACGATCATGTGGAAATCAGGCCATGCTGTTCTGTCACGCAAAACTACACGCAGAAATATGCTTTTGTCAGTGCTCTGCATCTCGCTGGCGCTTTCCCAAATCAGTGAAACCTGTCGCTATTCATACGTGACACAGTCATTCATCTGATCAGTGAAACCTGTCGCTATTGATACGTGACGCCGTCATTCATCTGATTTGCTCTGAGATGCGGGAGTGACGCTGAAACGTCACCCGGCACACGGCCTGCACACGAGCGAGAGTGAGCGAGAACTTTCTGTTCCACTTAGCGTCTGCCGGAGCGTCGCTTCTTCCTGGCTCCCAGCTGGCTCCCAGCTGCGAGCGAGAGAGAAAGAGAGAGAGAGAGCGAGAGAGAGAGAGAGAGAGAGAGAGAGAAAGAGAGAGAGTATTCCCCAAAGAGGCTGCACCACGCAAGGGAAGGAAAGAAAAAAAAAAGAAGAAGAAGAAAAAAGACGAGCGCCCAGGATCAATCATTTAACAGCAGCCTGCTTCCATTTCACACATTCATGAATTATGACTGCTGGCTCCCTGCCGAACACATATCTCCGTTTTGTGTTGGGGAAACAAGAAGAACAGATCCTAAAACCGAGGCCTCGAATGTTCTTTTGCCACAGCAGAAATAAGAAACACATCTTTAATAGCTGATGTGAAGTAATGGCCTTTGTATTGATGGCTCTGGGTGCTGCCGTGTTCTTGGAGGGACGTGTTGGGACAGGGGTAATGCCTGTGTGACCTCTTACTTCTGAGGAAGGCCATTAGCTGGTCTCAGCTCACCACATTAAAATCTCATTCGCTCAGCAGGAGTTTGAGAGGCATACACACCCCCTACTGCTGCTGCCCATGCTGGTGTGTGTGTGTGTGTGTGTGTGTGTGTGTGTGTGTGTGTGTGTGTGTGTGTGTGTGTGTGTGTGTGTATGTGTATGCGGGGGGGGGAGAAAGGGATGTAAGAGAAAGGGATTCTGTGTAATGGCAGTGAAGTTGTCTTCCAGCAGGACACGCTCCATCATTAAGTGTGCTCCCCCCGGCCTGTGGATATTGTGGCTATTTACACTGCTGTTTTCGCTGATAGCATCTGTGTTCTAACAGCATCAGCTAGAGAGTGGAGGGGGAGTGTTTGTGTGTGTGTGTGTGTGTGTGTGTGTGTGTGTGTGTGTGTGTGTGTGTGTGTGTGTGTGTGTGTGTGAGTGGAGGGGAGCGATGGGTCTTTTCTGCCCGTGTTCCCCTGCAATGTGGCTATTCCACCAGCAGGACTCCCTGCAGTGTGGGAATGACAAGGATGAAGGACATGTCTTAATTATCACAGACACCAAATCCCCCTCCCCTCCCTGACCACCACCTCTACCACACACCCAGAGCCTCACTGGAGGCTGGGAATATTAAGATGTATTGCCTCTGAGCCGTGACAGCAAGCGTCATACTGTGCGGTGAAACTCTGTGTGTGTGTGTGTGTGTCTGTGTGTGTGTGTGTGTGTGTGTGTGTGTGTGTGTGTGTCTGTGTGTGTGTGTGTGTGTGTGTGTGTGTGTGTGTGTGTGTGTGTGTGTGTGTGTGTGTGTGTGTGTGTACACCCATGGGCAATGTCCAATGACTCACATTAACTGCCACTGACAACAGGGGGACTTGGCAATTTGGGGACAGTCACTCTTTATCTATTCAAAGAATGTATATATTTACTTAGTTAACATAAATAATTTTTGGCCATTACTACACATCTAGCTAAACAATATAGTGAGCAAATATTAATGCTATTAACGTTACATCAGCCACTGAAAAATGACTAACGGTTCCCTTTGATAATGTTAATACCATCAAATCCACTGAAACACAAACGAGTAGAACGTTTGTGTGTTCCGATGTGCCTTTCGGCTTGTAAACACCTACAGTATATTTTGTCCTCCAGTCGATTCCACAGCACACCAGTGAGGCCATGAGAGACACAGGCTTCAGCTTTTGCTCTATGAAAGATATGATGAGCACAGTGCTGTTCGTCATCCCAAAGGCACACTGATTTGGCGACGTGCCATGTCTTTACTGATAGACATTCATGCATGCATTGGCCATTACAAGCCCGTCAAAGGCCGCTGTCCTCTAATCAAACATGTGGCCATGGAGTTCACCGGCTCAACACCTGCACAGTTTGATTGACAGCCGCCGACACAGCCTCTTGAACACGCCTTCACTGCTCTCGCCTCAACCACTGGATGAAAGCTAGTCTTTTAGCAAAAGCTTGCCTGCCTGTGATGCATTCGTATGAGCCAGGTTGCTGCGCTCGACGTAGCGCTATTAAATAGAGTAGAAACTATGCCGCGAAGGAATAAGCAGCTCATGTGCCGGGCGGACAAAAAGAACGCATCAATGTGTTCTTATTTCTGACAACTAAAACCAAATGACAAATGAAAACATTGGCCCTCATTCTCGAACATTTTCTGAAGTTTCTTCTGAAATGTTTCTTACGGGCTTCGGAAAAACAACGTAAGCAAAAGACATCCGCCAAATTCATGCACGCTTGAAAATGTGGTCCTACGCAGCAGGAGTTTTCTGGGCTGTGCTCCCCCGGAAGAGTTTTCTTAAATTGAAAGCGCGTTCTCGTGCTCCTGAATTTGCATACATACACGCCCTGCCAGCTCCTTATAAGGGCACGCAACCGTAGTGACGTGTGCAGTCGGAATCGACCGAATCTACACGAAAGCAACTCGTAAACGAGTCATGTCAAAGCGGTTTCGTGTACATTACATTTAGTCATTTAGCAGACACTTTTGTCCAAAGCGACGTACAAGGGATAGAACAGTCAAGCTACGAGCAATAGAGACCTAGTGTAACAATAAATACTACTTTACATAAGAAATAGAAAAACGAAATAGGAAATAAAAACGAAGTGCAGGAATGTAACTGCTATAAGTGCAAGTTAAGCACTAGTCGAAGTGCCAGTTAGGAAGGGAGGTGCTCTCTGAAGAGTTGGGTCTTCAAAAGCTTCTTAAAGGTAGAGAGGGACGCGCCTGCTCTGGTAGTGCTAGGCAGTTCGTTCCACCAACGTGGAACTACTTGAAAATTCTGGATTGCCGTACTTGCACAGACGGCAGTGCCAAACGACGCTCACTAGACGAGCGCAGCATTCCGGTTGTAGTCCTTTTATTTATTTTATGACATCACGGTGCCTCGTAGAATCATGACTATAGGCCTACATGTGAAACGTAATTGTTAATGATACTTTAATCCGAGGATCTGTAGAGTTGATGTGAACACAATCACCAACGATTTCTCACATTCATTAACACGGAGAGTTTTCTTAAATGCGATTCCTCAAAAAACCACAAGATGGCCCACGGGGCCATCTTGTGGTTTTTTAAGGAATCGCATTTGAGAAAACTCTGGCCGAGTTACGACTGCTATTTCGAGTTCGGAAAGTCTTCTGAAGTTCAGAGCAAATCCCAGATGAGAAAACTTTCATGAATGCCGAATGTTGTCCTAAATCCAATTCCTCTTAAATTCCTCTTAAATTCCTCTTACATTCTTCTTAACTGCGTTCGAGAATGAGGCCCATTATCTCTACACTGTATGGTGCTAATGACATTTGATGCTCATGAGAATAACCTTAAACTAATTGGAAGCTGAACCGGTAGAGCATGGTTCTAATAACCTAATAGATCAACCCAGGGATCAATACATATGAACATGTATATCTGTACTGTATTGCCACTGGAAGAAGGCATCTGCAAAATGGAAAAAAAAAAATGTACATGTATTCCGATCTTAAAGTAAATGAATGTTCCTTGTAAAAAATGCAACATCCCAGACATCCAACTACATGAAGTAAAAAGCAGGGAAAGTAGCTGTCTCTGCTGATGTAAACAGCAGCGGCACATTAGCTCTGACAGCAGAAAACACTGCAGTGGAAGCAGCTACTTCTGCGGGAGGAAGTAAATAAGCAGCTCATGGAGTGTTTCCCCTTTAAGTAACTCGTACACAAGAGTATTGCGCAGCACAGAAAGTACAGTGTGCATAGATCAAGAGTGCGTCCTCATTAGCCTCTGGAGTTGCCAATATATATCCCATTTTCACAGCATCAGCAAGCTCTTGGCGCTGCAGCCACCCTCTCTTTCATTTTTCTAATCTCTGTCTGTGCAGTGTGTGTTCCTGAGAGTCTTCCACCGTACCGTACCGTAATGAACAGTAAGAGGCGTTAGTGTCTGTTATTTCATCAGCTGAGGTTGAGTGGGACAGATGCTGGAGGTGGGGGGGGGGGGGGTGTCATTGAGGCTGGCCCAAAACAACCAGCGTTTGCTGGGAGCGCAGGAGAAGAGGAGCGGAGCGGAGCGGAGACTCCCTGGTTGCCGTGTGATCAGTCACAATCCTGAGGGAGACACTTGGCACACACATACTCACACTCTCTCTCTCTGTCTCACACACTCACACACACACACACACACACACACAGAAATACACTCATGCACCACACAGCACACACAGACACACAAACACAAACACACACATACACTCATGCGTCACTAAGCACACTCATACACTGACACACACATGCACACAGACCCTTAATGCATCACACACATACACTCATGTACAACGCACACACATAAATGCATGTGAACACACACACACACACACACACAAACACACACGTGACAGAAAAAGACATTCCATGATTGTGACAGGTCAGATGACCTCTATTTGGCCTTTAGGTCTCCAAGTAGTGAAGGAGGATGGATTCATCTTTCTCTCTCTCCCTCCTTCCCCCTTCCCTCTCTCTCTCTCTTCAGTGCTTCTTGTCCTTGTATTCCCCCTTTCCCTCTTCCTACTGTTATATTTCAGACCGTCTCCTCTTCTTCTGTTTTCCTACTTTCTTATTCTCGCTTCCCTTCCCTAGCTTGCTTCTCTGTCTCTGAAAATCTGCCTCTGCGTTTCATGTCTTTTCTCTTTTTTTCACAGCTATCTGACTTTCCGGCTTTTTCCTCCCGTCCCTCTCTCTCTCCCTCCTTCCCTCTCTCTCTCTCTCTCTCTCTCTCCCCCTCTTTCTCTCTCTCTCCCTCTCTCTCCCCCTCTCTCTCTCTCTCTCTCTTCTCTCTCTCTCTCTCTTTTTCTCTCTCTCTCTCTCTCTCTCCTCTGCTACACTCCTGGACCTCATACGGCTGGCACTGACTTTAGAACACTGGCACCCACACACACACAGGCACGCATACACACATACATACACACACAGGCACGCATACACACATACAAACACACACACAGGCACGCATACACACATACACACATACACACTCACACAGACACGCATACACACATACACACATACACAGGCACGCATACACACATACAAACACACACACAGGCACACATACACACACACACAGGCACGCATACACACATACACACATACACACATACACAGGCACGCATACACACATACAAACACACACAGAGGCACGCATACACACATACAAACACACACACACACAGGCACGCATACACACATACACACATACACAGGCACGCATACACACATACAAACACACACACAGGCACGCATACACACATACAAACACACACACAGGCACGCATACACACATACACACACACACACAGGCACGCATACACACATACACACACACACAGGCACGCATACACACATTACACACACACACAGGCACGCATACACACATACACACACACACAGGCACGCATATACACATACACACACACAGGCATACACACATACACACACACAGGCACGCATACACACATACACACACACACAGTCACGCATACACACATACACAGGCACGCATACACACATAGGCACGCATACACACATACACACATACACAGGCACGCATACACACATACACACAAATACAGACAGACACAAAAAGAGAAAAAGAGAACACGAGAGAGAGAGAGAGCGAGAGAGAGAGAGAGAGAGAGAGCGCGAGAGAGAGAGAGAAGAGAGAGCGAGAGAACTCGAACTCTCTCCTACTGCTTGTCTACTGCTGGAGGCCAAAGAATGTTTGAATGTGCCAAGGTCTCGACAGCCCGCGTCACATCCTGCTCTGTTGACTACGGATACGGATGTGTGTGTGTGTGTGTGTGTGTGTGTGTGTGTGTGTGTGTGTGTGTGTGTGGGTGTGTGTGGATGTGTGTCTGTTTCTGCATGTGTATGCATGGCTTTTTTGCTCATGCCTTTGTGTGTGTGTGTGTGTGTGTGTGTCCATTTATGTCTGTTTGTGTCTGCTTGTGTGCTGCAGTGAACAAAGTCTCTCCCGGCTCACCCAGCTAACGCTGCATCCGCTCGCCCTGCCTCTGAGCAAGGTGGGGGGGGGGAGTCACGAGATGGGGACAGATTAACTGAGCGACACACAGGCCTGTGACCAAAAGGGCTGTCGGTAGCTAACAAAGGACACAGATACTCAGTGGCATTCATTTAGAATCAGTACCAGTTTGACAAAGACACCATTCCGCTCCCACTCGAACCCTCAACCATTGACCTCTGCCATACAGTATGTCTACATGAGTCCCTGTAATGGCCCAATTGGCCCCTTGTATTGATTTAACAACAAAAAAAGCTATCGAGTCCTTTGCTGAGAAATACCATAGAGAAAACGGTGCATCAATACACTTTGACAACGCTGACCATCAACGTAATTGTTACAGCCTTTCTACAGAACAAGGGGCGCGGTATTGGCAGGCATTGGGAAGGACACGAAAGATCTATGCCAAACATCATTATGGGATGGAGGAAGCAGTTATAATGTCCTATGCTATATACAGGCGATGGTACCCAAGTGAGGGGGGGTCATCTCGATTGTTGGATACAGGTATAAAGCAGCTATTGCCCACTTTCTGAAACAGTTAAAAAAACCTTGAAACCTATAGAACACAGTGCCAGTGCATTCTCTGCTAGCCTACATCTGCACTGTTTAACTAAAGGCTGTTATTCTTTCCGCCTTTAGGGTTCTGCCTGTGTGCCCAGCTTTGTTGTCAGGTTTTTAGACGACCGCTCTGTTACAGATCAAAGCCTCATCATCGCCTCATAAATGATCAAAACGTGCTTTCATACAGTTCATGCCTAGCTGGCTCCACTCCAATGAGTTTGCTCTATTTGCCGTGGCCCCTGCACATCGCACGCATACACACATACACACACACACACACACACACACACGCATACACACATACACACACACACAGGCACCCATCGCTGTCATGCTCCACATCCCCCGGTGCCACTCTCTCTCTCCCCGGCTCCAGCAGCTCTGTGTGAACATTTCTCACTCTTTCACAGCTGGCCAGCATTTATAGCCGTTTGCCACGTTTCATGCTTGGCTTGGAGTCAGCCGTGGCCTCACTGTGCGGGCACTCAGGGTTCCAGGGGGCCACATCGATAGTGAACAGGCGGCGGAAAGGTTATGGACATTACTGTGATTGTCCCCAACATGGCCACCGCGGGAGTCATAAGTGTAGATTCTGTCACAGGTTTTCATTTTTTTCCCCCCGCGATTGTGAAAAAAAAAAACACATTTTCTGAAACCGTTCTGAAAACTACACACACATTTTCAAAACGGCACATCACATCGGTGCAACCATCTAACTTCCAGGTCGAAATCAAACTTTGCTCTCAGATGACACACATACGTAGGTCAAAAACACAGGCTGACTGTCTCTTACACACCGGAGGGATTATTTTAAAACACTTCAACCAAAAGGTTTTTTCCCCTGAAATAATGTTTTGTCAGGATAATCTACATTATTTCACCATACAGTTAACCCCATACACGAGCCCGCTGACGAGAGACAGTCAAAAGAATAGTATCAAAAACCTTTGTAATGTGATTTTGATGATATAGAGTGCACACATTTTCCAACGTTTTTGTCTATATAAATGTTTTGTCTGGAGCATGTTTTGTCTGTAGCATGTTGATTCACAAATCAGTATGGAAAGATCAACAAATGAAACAGTTGCACAGAAGAATAAAATCACAACACAGTCCAAATATGTAAAGTAAAATACTCAGCATCATTCTCAATACTGTAACTACTCTCTGGACTGATTCAAGAAAAACGAGACGTTTGCCCTTGACAAATAGCATGCTCACACCATGCCCCCAAATAAATATGTCCTGGTGTGCGTAAACTACACCGAGAACATATCCTCCAATGCACTGAGTGAAAAAAAGATTTGTGAACCTGGGATAGTCAATGAACCAGGCGCAAACCAAGTCAGTCTTCCTCTTCATCTTCCTCCCTCGTCCTCTTTGTGCTTGTCCTCCTCCACCTCCCCTCCTGTGCCTTGCCTTTCTACATGGTAGGCATCCATTGGTCCAAAACATATTGACATACCAATATCCCTTATTTAATGATTGTGCAATTCTTATTGATGTGTTGATCATTTTGTGGCTTAGTGTTTCCACCATGAAAAGGCTGTTCTCGTTGAGGTCAGATGGTGATGCCCTGACTTTATTGTATTGATTGCAGGTGTTCAATAAATAAGCATAATGTTTACACATTGAAAAATGTGTGAATAGTGATAACAGTTATGATAAAAGTGCATGTCTTTTTTAGAACCGAGGCAAAGGTATAGGTTTTCCTTCGGAGGGAACTGTTTACAGTGTGTTAGCAATCAGGAAAAAAGCCTTCGTCATTTAGCCTTCGCTAGCCTCCGCTGTGCGTCGGGGTCCTGATCGTATCCGTCAGGATTCATTTATCAATAATGACCGACGGACTATACATTATCCCTTACATGATTACAAGCTTACATAACTACACTGCATACTGGTATCAGAGATCAGTTAAGAAGAGCAATTAACTTCCCAGCCCGTAATGGGTGGAGTGCATTGTTGGCAACATAACACCTCACCCCCCCCCCCACCCAACAAAACAACATGTATGATGAGTGACCTCTCTTGACTAGACCTGGGCCATCTCATATGGATTGTGGTGTACTGGCCCTGTGCTATGCTGTGCTAAGACATCTGCAGAGTGAGGAGATCTCCAGGCGAAGCTAAGTGACCTTCTTCTGCGCTGCCCTTCATAGAGGCTCTCCATTAGCCAGTCTGCTCCCTGACCAAGGGGCCTCTGGTCGTGATGGTCCTGATGGGAGGACGTCAGGACCCTACTGCCCTCTCCCGAGGCCCAGCAGGCTCCTGCACACACCACACACTCTTACTGGGCGGATCGGACGTCACTCAGCCACACCAAACTCTCTTACTGGCGGGACCGGACGTCACTCAGCCCTCTCTCCTGACACAGCCCTCCTCCCAGGCCAGTCAGGCAAACTCCGGGGGAAAAGAGCAGCGGCCTCGAGACGCTTGACATTTCATTTACATTTAGTCAGGGGACTTTTCCGTCCGCACTTAGCGAAGCAGGCTGTCTAACGACGTTAGACTAACATCAGACGGAGAGGGCGATCGTAGCCGGTGGCAATAATGTGCTGGTGTTGCGTTTGTGTTTGGATAGGGGATGTCAACTTGTGAATGCAATTTACTCCCCCCTGTACATTTGCAACAGGTTAGGATTGTCACTGTCATACATGCTCATTATCATCATGGTGAGGGCACAAGGACCTCACCACCTCTCAAAGGCAGTGGCAGGCACATGGCAGAGACAGGAGATTAGCATGCTACTTCAGCAGCAGTTAGTCTTATACACCAGCGCCACTGATCCACCCCTGACATTTCTGTTGGCATACAGGAACTACTTTAAACACACTGAATTCAAAACCAATATGGATATGTCACCAAGGATAGACACAGTACAAACCACGGGTTTATGTTGTCAAGCACAAATTCTGACCTTTTTGCTTAAGTCACTGTCTTATAATGAATGCAAAATAAAATATGCAATCCCACAGAGTTCTAAATCTTCACATTTTTTTTGTAGAGTTCTGTATATGATGAATGCAGCAGTCGGGAATGTACTGTTTTATGTCCTTTCCACAGAGGATGAACTAAGATAGATAGCGCTGGTTCTTTTGAATGAGTTCTGACACCGTAGAACTGTTCAGTGTTCACACAAGAGGAGTGGATTTAACAAACCATCCCCTGTGAACCAGATGGAGTGTCAGTTCATCTGCCTTCCCTCCTTCAAGCTTATGCGCAAGCAATTGACTTAACTAGTCACATGTTCAAAAAGTGTTCTACTAACCCTTCAGAAAAAGGCTGCTCAATTATTTACGGTTAAATGACACATTTTTGAACATTGTTATCTATGACAGTGCAGATTTGTCCATGTTATGCAATCCATGCGCGTACATTATTCACCGTTTCCTTATACAGAATAATAATAATGTGGTTTTGATAAAATGATGCATGCATTGGGAATAGCCAGAGTGCAGCTCAGATTAACCATCACTGCAGCTGTGGTCCAGGCAACCATATACCTAAACCTGAACTGCCATGGATTAGCTGCCAAAAAAAAAAAAGATTTAAAATAAAAAAAAAGATAAAATAAAAATCCCCCCCCCCACCACCACCACACACACACACACACACACACACTAATCCACTAATCTGCAAACATGGCCTTTTCCCTCTGACACAGCAGTCATTTATAGTCAAGCATCCCGCCCCGTGTTACTGTAAATAAAAAAAATAAAAAAATAATCTGACTCTGCAGATATCCTCTTCCTGTCAGGCTAAAGTGCTAACTGTGCAGTGGCCCTCTCCCCGTCAGAACCGTATCAGAAGCACGACTCCCTCTCCTCGTCAGAACCGTATCAGAAGCACGACTCCCTCTCCTTGTCAGAACCGTATCAGAAGCCCGACTCCCTCTCCTTGTCAGAACCGTATCAGAAGCACGACTCCCTCTCTTTGTCAGAACCGTATCAGAAGCCCGACTCCCTCTCCTTGTCAGAACCGTATCAGAAGCACGACTCCCTCTCTTTGTCAGAACCGTATCAGAAGCCCGACTCCCTCTCCTCATCAGAACCGTATCAGAAGCCCGACTCCCTCTCCCCTTTCCCTCATGGGCCACTCTGCCTCTGTCTCTTTTTTTGGTGAGTAACGGAGGAACAGTCATTCTATACTCTCGGATAGGTCAGAGAGGCAGAGGCAGATGAATAAAGTCTAAATATAGCGGCGCTCGTGCCGTTATTAGACTGCACGTGGCAACTCCAGCCCCCAGAAGTCTTTCATTTTTCTCAAAAACATAAATCCATTTTTTTTTTTTAACTGGATGTGAGAAAAATGAGGCAGTGCCCATCGGAGGCAGAGTGAGAGGGATGAGGCAGAGTGAGAGGGATGAGGCAGAGTGAGAGGGATGAGGCAGTGCCCATCGGAGGCAGCGTGAGAGGGATGAGGCAGTGCCCATCGGAGGCAGAGTGAGAGGGATGAGGCAGAGCCCATCGGAGGCAGAGTGAGAGGGATGAGGCAGAGCCAATCGGAGGCAGAGTCAGAGGGACGAGGCAGAGTGAGAGGGATGAGGCAGTGCCCATCGGAGGCAGAGTGAGAGGGATGAGGCAGAGCCAATCGGAGGCAGAGTCAGAGGGACGAGGCAGAGTGAGAGGGATGAGGCAGTGCCCATCGGAGGCAGTGCCAATCGGAGGCAGAGTGAGAGGGATGAGGCAGTGCCCATCGGAGGCAGTGCCCATCGGAGGCAGAGTGAGAGGGATGAGGCAGTGCCCATCGGAGGCAGTGCCCATCGGAGGCAGAGTAGAGGGATGAGAGCGAGCCAATCGGAGGCAGAGTAGAGGGTTGAGAGCGAGCCAATCGGAGGCAGAGTGAGAGGGATGAGGCAGTGCCCATCGGAGGCAGAGTCAGAGGGTTGAGAGCGAGCCAATCGGAGGCAGAGTCAGAGGGATGAGGCAGTGCCAATCGGAGGCAGAGTCAGAGGGATGAGAGCGAGCCAATCGGAGGCAGAGTCAGAGGGATGAGGCAGTGCCAATCGGAGGCAGAGTCAGAGGGTTGAGAGCGAGCATGAAGCAGAAGTGGTGACAAGCGAGTAACAACCCTCTTCACGTTTTCACTCAGTCACACACAGATGTCTCAAATTCAGGCCCCTTCAACGTGAACCATGCCAGGAACCATGCCAATGTCAGGCACCAACTCTGCGTATAGGAGGAATACTTCTTCTAATTACATGGACTATGGTTAAATGAGATGATATTCAGTGAAGTGACCAGAAAAGGCCAGTATTGATTTCGGCATGACGGTCCAGAAGGAAGGAACCTTTCACTCCAGACTGGCGTTCACAACAGACTGGTATCTCACAGAGCATCAGATCAGGGCAGTCTACAGAACATCTCACTCAGAACATCCCAGAACAGAAGGAACCCATTAGAAAGCACTACACTTATGGTGTCTGGACTGCTCTCTAGAAGCCAACATCTTAAATTAGACTTTTGGTCATTTGGTGATTTTGCCCATTTAAAAAACAGGAGCGCAGGAGAGAACGTGTCATGCTTGAGGTGCTCATTTGTACATACATGGTTCTGTGCAGTTCTTCTCCTCCGTCTCGTTGTCGCCCGCTGTTGCCATCAGCCTCCGGCCCAAGTGGTCCGAGGGCACGAATGCCCCTTCCGGCATCACCAGCCCATGCCCTGCAAAAGACCAAATCACGCATCACTAATGTCATCAACCATCTATCCATTCATCCATAATCCTGCAGGTTGGTGATTGAGAAGTTTTAACCCGAGCAAAAGGGATGGTATTAACCCTGACAAGGCTTAATGGTTCAGTGAATGGTCATTTAAACTGGGATATGGAGGAAAATGGGACCCTGGATTTAAAACTGCTGCAACTCAATCCGCAAGATAAGTGGCTGACGGCGCATGTGTTGGTCGATTTGCATTTATTAATCTCACCAAACATACCGTGCTCTCTTTCTAACACACACACACACACACACACACACTTTATAGGTTTCACAGATACATTTGTTTATTATGGTGAAATTCAACACATACAATTCCAAAGACATTCTTTTTCAACCAAACAAATACAAACTCATAGCAACCTGCTCTCATCATCTCTCTCGCACTCTCTCTCTCACACACACACATACACAGAGTCTCTCTCTCTCTCATAAATCATACGATGCCATAGTGGTTTAGGGAGGACCATTTACATTTAGTCATTTAGCAGACACTTTTATCCAAAGCGACTTACATATCTGCGACTTACAATGTATACACATTTTACATTTTACACTGATGGCACACTGCACATCAGGAGCAATTAGGGGTTCAGTGTCTTGCTCAAGGACACTTCGACAGGGAATCGAACTAGCAACCTTCTGATTACTAAACGACTTCTCTACCCCCTGTACCACAGGCACTCTTAGTAAGGACCAGCACTGTTTAACATTCAGCCTCTGATTAAACACTGGACTCCCTGCCGGCCATTCTCATTCCAGATGCGTGCGACTGATAGAATGACAAGTTCACATCTATGGACAAGCAGCTCCCATAATGCACCTGGGTGGGCAGTGGACGGCTGCAGACCCTCCATCCCTTCGGTGAGCTAACAGGTGGAGCAGCATCGTCTTCATGATATCATGCTGGGGTAATCCTTTAAGCCCTGTGTTGTTCTAATGTAATTAATACACACCAGGGGAGTTGGGACGAAATATACGCTTCTTTCTGTTACTATGCAAGGATGAGGGGACTTCTCCTCACCACCGTCTCCGCCCCTCTCCTCACCACCCTCTCCGCCCCGCTCCGACCACTTTATTAGCATTTTGCGGTGGGTGGAGTTAGGCTCGGAGCTGGGGCTGAACTTACACTTTATACAAATGTGAATCAATCGCCATCTTAGTAAGTCAGGTGTGAATACAACGTGGGACTTTTTGGCATCTTTCTCTGGATTCCAAAGTGTCATGAAGATGGTGTGCATCATGTACTGTACGTCTGTAACAACCCAATGTCATTTCAAGGCTGTGTCTCATGCCAGGGTCTGGTACACAACAGAGGGCTTTTTAAGGGGTTGGAGAAGGACCAAATTGTTCACTAGGGACAAGCTCAGGATAGCGTGAAAAAAAGGGGAAAAGGCTGACTTCATTTTGAAGCCCAGCCAATGATGCTGTGCGCGTCATTGATTCCTATTTGTTATACTTTTGTATTATTATAATAAAATAACTGATGTTGCCTGTGTGTGTGTGTGTGTGTGTGTGTGAGTGTGTGTGTGTGTGTGTGAGAGAGAGAGAGAGAGAGAGAGAGAGAGAGAGACAAGAGTCTTTACCGCAAATGGAATACCATTTTATGGATCCTGGCGTGTGTGTGTGTGTGTGGGAGATGCTGTGTTCAAGAGCAGCACAGGCAATCTGTCCTGAGAGGATCTTTAAATAATGCGCTATTCTATCCTGAGGCTTCACATATTGCCACTTCATGAAATGAAATACGATTTCAGATTACCACTCAAATAATATGCACTGCCTAACTGTAATCCCAGCCGCTGTAAATGCACACCGCAATGGCTTTAGAGAGGAGCAGGAGTGATCATCTAAAAGAATGAAAAGTGTACAAATGAGAAGCCAAGTTGCTACCTCAAGGGAAACTACTGCAGTCTTTTGCAGTGGTTCTAGACCCCGATGGTACTGTCACCATGTAAGGTTTCTAAAAGGCTATTGTTATAAAAAGGGTCTCCAACTCTCACACTTTTGGCATGAGACACATGCTTTAATGTTCTGTCTCATGCTAACATTAAAAAAAAATTCTATTGACTTCAATGCGTCTCATGGCAAAAAATACACCTGTTTCTCACCGATTCTCACGCCAAGTTAGCCTCTAAAGTTGGCAACCTCGGATCAATGGTTTCTTTTAGAACCATTTTACAGGTTTTCTGGCTATCCACCTAATCCTGTTTTGATAACAAAGGGGTCTATTGTATGGGAAAGCCTTTACCTGAATATCTTAATGTCAGGGTGCAGTACACTGCCAGCTAGAACTCACTGGGCCACTAGGGTCAGTTAAAACACTAAAAGTAATACCTACCCTGATATATATTGTCAAGAATTACTCAGTTGTTCAGATGTTTTAAGTGGATAATAAAGGCTAGTTGTCATTGGATACAGGGGGGGGGATTTATGTTTTTTAATTACTTGAAAGGACTGTATCTATACTGTATCTATGCTATGTCTTATCGCGTGACAAGTAAAGGAAGCCTTCTGTTTCTAGTAGGCTAATATCTCATTTGACTAGCCCGCCTTTACGTGTCTGATTCACACTGTTCTTGATGTGTCGATTGTGCATTAAGCACAATACTCATTATGACTCATCGACACTCAGGTCCTACTGTACCATGGGAACATCACACATTCACTCCTGCGCTCCTGTTTTTTAAAGTGTGGAGTGAAAGGATCAAGTGTTGTCACGGATATATATATATATATAGAGAGAGAGAGAGAGATAGAGAGAGTTCACATTCCATCAGTGGTGAGTAAGCCGCTCTTGATCTGAAATCCTGCAAACCTCAGCTCCCCATCCGGTGACTCCGCTCCGCAACAATTCCCCATGCAGGCCATCTACGGTGGGCGCCGCGTAACGCGAAATCAGAGAATCACGTAGGAGAGGGCATGAGGATCAAGCGGAACGAACGCCTATTGTGTAATGCCTGATTGTCCGCTCATCGCAATGGAGAGAGCAATCTTTTCACACTGCGGCACACTAAAATGGAGTTGTAGTCGGGCACATGCTTGAGACGTGCACAATACGAGGAAGGGGAGAAACACCGCCATCCCCAACGAGAGCTGAGGCAAACCCTCTTTCCTTCACGCTTACAGCAGGTGTCCGAGGCGAGAGGCAAATTCAATTGAGCGGGGTATGTGCGTCGAAGCCTCCGCACTGGTATTCACAGCGCTCAAGTCTTGTGTAATCGTTTTGTAGAAAATCCCTCGCTCTGACCAATGAATTTGCCAAGATGGGTAAAATAGTAAATAAATAATTAAACGTTGGGAGCGCGCTGACATCTCTCATCATCTTCTAAATCAGACTACAATGGGACTGACAATGTTCTGTGTGGAACGTAACATGAACGCAGTGTCAATCCTAAAAGTGTCAATCCTAAAACACGCACGTAGTTATATATCATTAGGTATTCAAAGAGAATCACTCACTCACACCAGTGCGTGTCAATTTGCGCTTTATCATGGCATTAGCCCATTGCTTACCCTTACCAAACTACTACTGTATACGGGACGTATCCTCCGTGGTGCAGTTCCTCGCAAAATATATTCCCTACAATAAACCATTCTGGCTTCCCTAATCTCTTCGAAACTCACCTGTTTTTGTGAGGAGCGCAGACATACACCACGCCGCAAGGAGAATACTGCAGATGAAACAGACTTGTACGAAGAGCATTTCTCTTCTCTTTCGAACTTTGAAGATTTTGGCAATCACCATCTTTTTCGACATGGTGCCGCTCGTGTCCGCCACTGGATCCATGGTCGGATGCTCAGGCGGCGGTTAACGTTTTCAGTGTGGTTCTCGTCCCGCCTGAGCCGCAGATGGTAGGGACTGTCAGGATCGTCCGAATTCGGTTTTCACACAGCCCTACCTCCGTGTGCGGTCCTCATTCCACGGGTCGGAACGTAGTTAAATTCCGAGCGGGGCGGTCAGGCTTGCAGCTCGCATATGTGTGCTTTCAGTCTCAGGTGCCGCCGAAATGTCGTTTAAGATGTTGGGGTTATTAACGCCGTCGGTGAAAACTGCCGTCCCGCGTCAAGCAAACCTCGACCTGTCTTTCTTTCAAACGTCTGAAATTACAATCACTGCATTTGGTATATCTGGTATATTTGTTCCAAAGGATATACCGGTACTGAATAGCTTTCCCTCAGTTCTGTGTGTGTGTGTTGTACACAAACAGCCTACAGCTCAGTGGTCTGTCCCAAATTGACTACTCTCTGCCCAGCCAAAAGAGATTCCCTCACTGAAACGAAGTGTTGCACCTGCCCACACGTGTTCCCATTCTGATAGTGACGTGCATCGTGGCTAGTTGTGCTCAGTCGAATTGACATCAAAGCTCTGATTGGTAAAACATTATTTAAAACCATAATAGAGTGCTGTACATTCGGATAGATGCACCCCGACTCACTGCCACATGCCGTAGCAACTTCTCCATGTGAGTGAGTGTTACGCTTGGACACGTGATACTTGACAGCAAACAGTCTTTCGCGCTGGTGCTGTTTCCATTAGCGGGTACCGCCGGTCCTGTCTTGCGAACTAGGCTGCGTAAAAATGGGGCGTAACACGCCCTTTCGAGACAGTGTCATCTGTGAAAACAATTTAAACACGCGTGTGAGAGGTTGGACTTCTGTATTGCAAAAATGTTTTACAATTAGAGGCACACATCTCGCAGTAGCTATCTTCCGTTTAAAATTCAAATTACAATACAAATAACAATTTGAGAACATTTGGTAGGATTGTTTGTTCACTCAATACTCAGTGTGTAATATAAGTTAAAGGGCTTTCAAACACATTATTAACTTCACTCTCCCCAGAGACTTGAACAATTGTTACTCCAAGTGCTGCAATCCTCTTCAAATGGATCGAGTCGTCTAAATATAGACTTCAAAGAGTTTCTTTATTCAAATCTTACAAGTCTGCATTGGCACTCCCATGCCTTTGCAAATGCAGTCGTCCTCCCCCCTCCCCTCTCTCCCTGCCTCTCTCTCTCCCTCTCTCTCTCTCTCTCTCTCTCTCTCTCTCTGCGGTCATGTGCTCCCTCCCAGAGGCTTTGGTCTGGTCCCAGGCTCTGCTCTCAGCTGACTGCTCTCCCCAGCCATCTAAGCAGTAATCACCACAGGTCCTGGTGGGCAGAGAGAAACAGGAATGCTCGCGCTGAGATTTATCCCATGAAGACAATGCTGGGTACCAGTGGTGAACGGTGCTGCAGCTTATTACTACATGGGATATTTCAATCACATAGTCAGTCACTGAGTTGGTCTGTGAGGGCCAGGGGTACACACGAGAAGTGCGGCAATGGGGGATGCGGCCATAACAGCACCGACACAAAGCCATTAGTAGAAGAGAAAACATATGAAACACTGTTGAAAATAATCACCATGGCTGCGTGGCATCGCTGAATGAGGAGGTTATGTGCTGGTTTTTATGCCGTTCATTATGTACCACAATGCACTGTGACTGATTATTCATTACTGGGAGAATCTGCAAGATGTTTGGGCTTTTAGAAGCAACACCATTAAATATTTGTAATGCCGCTTACCACTAAATTTAGCCTCCAATCATTTATTAACACCTGATTTGGAGGATTAATGACTAGTTGCAAGTCATGAAATGGTTTGCTATAATGAATGTTGAATGCATCAGGGGGTGTTTAGAGTGCATTGAGTATGCATTATAGATGCAAGTGCCTCATTATCATTCCGTTTCATTAAAAAATAATACCGTCATTCTGGAATGAACCATCTCCCCGTCTCCAAAGTCATTCTTCTTCTGTCACGGGATCCTTACCCTGACAGAGCAGGGCAAAGACTCTTTTTGAAGTTAAAGTGTGAGTACACCCTAAAATGTAATATGACTGAGCTGTGATGAAACACACCAATGCTGGTGATGATAATGACAACAATTCTCAATTTCAATTCGGCATTTTATGGGTTGAAAATGGCTGAACAAGCCATCACCGGTATGACATCATCCTGAACCTTGCAAGGCCGAGGTTAACGTAGAGCCAACTGTTTGGGACATCTATGAGTCATGACATCTATGGACCGAAGGTCAAAAATGCCTCTCCGTTTAGGTTGTGACATTCTCAGCCTCTTGCTGACATTCTTCCAGGCGGTTCACAATCAAACACATCTAAATGTAATCAAACACATCTAAATGTAATCAAACACATCCAAATGTTATGAAACGCATCCAAACACATCAAACACATCCAAATGTAATCAAACACATCTAAATGTAATCAAACACATCCAAATGTTATCAAACGCATCCAAACACATCAAACACATCCAAATGTAATCAAACACATCCAAATGTTATCAAACACATCCAAATGTAATCAAACACATCCAAATGTAAACAAACACATCCAAATGTTATCAAACACATCCAAATGTTATCATCCTGTGACTCTCAGCCCCTCTTGCACCCACCCTTCCCCTCAGCTCCTTGTCTGCTTCTCAGCATTTTTCACATTTCCCAGAGTTGGCATGGCAGGTATTCTGGCTCTCACATGAAGATTAAGGCTGTTAAGATATATATGACCAAGAGAAACTCACTGCAGAATTTGTGTTATATTTATAATATTGGATTTGACTATTTAAAGTACACATTCCTCAACATATTGGGATGCTAGAGTGAGTTGTGATTGAGAAGGCCAGATAAACACTGATCTGACAATCTGGCCAAGATATAGCTTTTTTTTATAGCTAAAGATTTATTCTTGTAACTGTAAACATTATTCACACATGTTTAAATGTGTAAACATAATTTAGTAAACACATGCAATCAGTAGAATAAACCCGAAGGCATTGTCATCTGAAGTCAATGGGCACACAATTTTACACTGCAGACGTGTCATAAAGAGACGTCAGAGGGGTCACCAGAGGACAAGGACGAGGATGAGGAAGAGAACAACCGCAATGACAAAAACAAGTACTTTCAGATGAAGATCATCATTATCCTTCTTCATGCTTGTTCTCATTGTGTTCTCTTTGCAATTCAATTCCACAGTAATGGGTGACATCAGTAATTGCTGAATCATGGTTTTGTTTTGATAGAACTGAAAGGCGGACGACTTCTTGGGGTAGGCAGACACTACTTCTGTTGAAGAGCAATGTGACAGACCGAGGGCAGGGTTGCCGTCTATCTGTGGGTATGGGCAAAAGCTCAGAGTCAGAGTGAGGGTTCAAAGGTCATATGGGTTTATTAAATCTTGAGAAGGATCCAACAAACCAGAAGGCAGATTAGGGAACCCAAATTCAAAGTCCCAATACAAAAATGTATTAAGAAAAATCCAAATTCAAGGTCTCTGAAAAACCTGCTAAGCCTCTAAATAAACAGAGTACAAAATTCAGCAGTCTCAGGGTCCACTCACATGCACATACCTGACGAGACTCTCCCACTAGACAGAACAAGTCAACATATATAGGAAGGGGTATACACAAAGGGGTATACACAAAAATCAATTCATACACAGATCACAAGACAGACCCTGAAACACAAATATGGTATTTCTCAGTGTGCTAAACACATCAACATCAAAGAAATGGTGAATTGTTTCAGAAAATGTGTCTTAGCAACTGGGAAAAAAAACTGTTATATTGACAAGGTGAAAAAGGGGGACTGTACCAGTATGGTTCCATTTCAAGTCGTTCAGACTCCAAATGTCAAAGCAGTGGAGACTGGAGAGGGTCACACTTCATAAAGGAGTGTCACTCTGACACACATACCTGACCGCCATGAACATTAGCTCTTAGATGAAGAGGCGGTAAACCTAAAAGGTTCATATTTTCACAGGGCAAAGGTCAAGAAAGCCTCTCCGTTTAGGTTGTGACATTCTCAGCCTCTTGCTGACGTTCTTCCAGGCGGTTCACAATCAAACACATCCAAATGAAATCAAACACATCCAAATGTAATCCGTGGAGTTGGTAGCTTACTATGCCTTACTGATCTACCTTCCTTAAAAAATTATATTCACAATAACCAATAAGCACATACCTGTACACTTAATTGTTAGCAAAAGATTTAATACGTAAACACAAACAAATAATGATGTTTTGAAAGAAGATGTGCTTCGAAGAACACACTTCCCAAGACCAGCGGTGGCTTGTTTGGAGAGAAATATCACAGTGGCACGGCTAGCAGAAATGACCCACACAGCGAAGCCCAAACTGGGGCTTATAACCCAATCTTGACCCGTCAGCACAATACAATCCTTTCTCACACTAATAACAATGGTCTAATCAGGGCCTATGCAAATTCAAATAGTTCATTTAGTAAGAGGATAATGAATAACAAGTGACTCAGATGTGCACAGCATGAATAGGTCAATTGGCCCTTCTCTTCAGTCCTGGATTATGTTCTACACTGCACCAAATGGCTTTGTCTGCAAAACTGAGGTTTAAAAGGGCTTTCATGAGTTAAGCTTTTTACCATCATAGAGATACACTTGCGGCTTTAAAAAACGTGTTATAATTTAAGATGTTTTTTTTACCATCAGAGGTACATACCTGGATATACTAAACATATGTGTTAAAATGTAAGATGTTTTCACCATCAGAGGTACATACCTGGATATACTAAACATATGTGTTCAAATGTAAGATGTTTTCACAATGGTAAACACACTTCACATAGTTTATGGAGGAATCGGACGTAAAGGAAGACATAGAGTATGGGTAATTCCAAGGAAAACCATCCGTCTCCAAACACACTTTGCAACAACAAAACCATCTGGCAAGACACCATGAAATGAAACATGGTGTTGAATGATTGCAGTGGCGAGTCAAAGGTGAGGGTGGATATTGAGGAAGGCAGAATTTAATCTCCCTCTCACAGAAGGGCGGACAGCGTTGATTCTCAAGGTGATTGCCTCGGTAGAGGCATGATGCCTGACCTCTGCCTATAAAGTATAATGTGTCAAAATGACGGACACACATTGTGACAGTTATATTGGAGCTCCACGCAATGTCCTTCCCCGTGAAGTCTCCTTTAGCAGACGTAGCACGACACGACATCTCCCTCAGTAGTCATCTATTCACCGCGTTTACCTTCGCACAAGAGGCGAGAGAATGGGGTTGCAAACCTGACGTATGTGCGATGGAGGTGGCTCAACAACACGGAGATGCTGGAGACCTCATTGTAAAACACTCAATAGGGCCTTATCATTGAACAACACACACACCAATGCTAATATAGTGGCTTCCCAGGGTTTGTTACATGATGGAAGAGGCTGTAAAGTGAGTGGCCATGCCAAGAGGGTGGTGTCTATTGACAGTATAGCAGAATAGTTCAGCGAGACAGAGTGAATCTGAACTTTGTAAAAACGGTCATGGTCTCTGCAATGAATCTAACATGGCATGAGAGAGCAGCCTTGTGACGGTGACACATGTTTTGGTCAGTCAATCAAACCCGTGGTAAACAACACACACACACGCACACGCACACACACACACACACACACACACGCACACACACACACAGATTGATCATGTCTCAGAAGGCACTGAAGACGTAATCTATCATGTTCAGACACATTTGCTTTGATGCTCAGCGGGTAGAGTAACCAAAGGATAAAGAATTAAATCCCCAAAAAAGCCCACACCTAAATGAATGAAGACTTGAACAGCACACTTAGGAAACATCCTTCTTGTTTAGTCACTGGACTCTCAGCCAGTCCAAGAAGAACCCTCCCTTCGGGTCATCATAACTGGGGGATGTAGGTAGACCCATGACCTAAAGACAAACTGGGTTCCACTGATCTCAGAGGGGAAGGGTGGTGTTAGTTCTGTGAGGTCTGGCTCCAGCTGAACTCCTGCTGGGATCAGAGCTGCGTGTGGGAACGCCAGCCTGGAGTGGGAACGCCTGGAGTGGGAACGCCTGCCTAGAGTGGGAACGCCTGGAGTGGGAACGCCTGCCTGGAGTGGGAACGCCTGCCTGGAGTAGGAGCACAGGCGCTGGGCAGAGGAAAGGCTGGAGGTGTTGACCTCCAGACGCTGATCATGTGAATGCTTAGCATTCTTCATGAGTGTGTGAGAGAGAGGGCTGAACCGAATGTGTGTCAGTGTGTGTGTGTGTGTGTGTGTGTGTGTGTGTGTGTGTGTGTGTGTGTGTGTGTGTGTGTGTGTGTGTGTATGCGTGTGTGGGTGTGTGTGTATGCGTGTGTGGGTGTGTGTGTGAGAGAGAGGAAGCAAGGGAGAGGACATAAGAGAAGGGTACAGAGAAAGAATCAAAGGGATTCTATGGTAACAGAACCTGTACTGCGTTGGGTGAAGTGTGTTTTTCACTGATATGTGTATGGTGATATTCACTGTGAAGGCTTTATTATGTGTTGGGTGGAGTGTGCGTTTCACTGATATATGTATAGTGATATTCCCCGTATATCTATACCATATCATGTGCTTGTGCATTTGTGAGTAAGGCAGCTAGGGGAAGTCAGGAGACAGACTGACTGAGCACATGTGATGTCAGTGCTTTGACTGACTCATCAGAGAGGACTCCGCCCCCGTCTCATCAGAGAGGACTGTGTCGAGTCACTGTCCTCAAGAAGTCACCGTTGGGTGTACGTAGGTCAGTTCGCTCATACAGAATACAATTTTATTTTGTACCCTCAAATGTCAATAAACTATTTAGTTGCATACAGGGAAGTAACATAAGTCAGAGCCTGTGTGTGTGTGTGTGTGTGTGTGTGTGTGTGTGTTTGCATATGTAGATCAAAGGCAGAGATGTCTGTGTTTGTGTGTGTGTGTGTGTGTGTGTGTGTGCTACTTACATGTGTAGACCAAAGGCAGCGATGTCTAAGTGTGTGCATGTATGGGTGTATGGGGATGATTTTCAGAAGTGTTTAATGTGTTTGTGTGTGTGTATGTGTGTGTGTGTGTGTGTGTGTGTGTGTGTGTGTGTGTATAAAGGGGTAAAAGTGGATCTTGAGATTGCGTCCTCTGACTGTGTCTCAGCGTGCTCCGTCAGCTGATGGGGATTTGTGGTGCAAGGCACTGAGCCCAAGCAGGATGCTGATCAGCTGAGGAGCCCGTGAGGATGTGTGTGTGTGTGTGTGTGTGTGTGTGTGTGTGTGTGTGTGTATGTGTGTAAAAGGGAATGAATATTAATGAAGAATAAACAATAGAAACACAGAAAAGAACAGGTGGAAGAAAGAAAGAAAGATAAAAAGGCACTGAGAGGAAAAGATCAGCTAGCCTAAATCAAGGGCATGCTGATTAAGGAGGTTCCACAGTAGCCCGATGCAGACTGGGAAACCGTTTGGGTTGAGTCAAGGCCTGTGCCTGCGTCTGCGTCTGCGTGTGCGTCTGCGTGTGCGTCTGCGTCTGCGTCTGCGTCTGCGTCTGCGTCTGCGCCTGCGTCTGCGCCTGCGCCTGCGTCTGCGCCTGCGTCTGCGTCTGCGTCTGCGTCTGCGCCTGCGCCTGCGTCTGCGTCTGCGTCTGCGTCTGCGCTTGACAGGTTATTAATGACTCTCACTGCTTTTCCACCGTGTGTACGCTCTGGCCTTCACAGGGCTGGCCCTGAACACATGCAGTCATCATCACACGCATCTTCAGACCTGAACACATGCAGTCATCACACGCATCTTCAGACCTGAACACATGCAGTCATCATCACACGCATCTTCAAACCTGAACACATGCAGTCATCATCACACGCATCTTCAGACCTGAACACATGCAGTCATCATCACACGCATCTTCAGACCTGAACACATGCAGTCATCACACGCATCTTCCGACCCACTCCTGATCTCCACCCACCTAGAAATACCTGCCGCAGCAGCCAAGCTACTGAGAAGAACGTCAGGAAATATCATGAGGGCATTGGCTATGGTGTGGAATGGTACTGATATGGTTTGTTCGCTAAAGGTTTCGATGTTCTCCCCTTAACTGAAGAATAACACACACACACACACACACATCAAGGGACAGAGAAAGAGAGAGGTAGAGAGAGAGAGAGAGAGAGAGAGAGAGAGATAGAGAGCTGTAGAAAAAAGGGCTCCAGGCTGTATAATAATTCCCCCCCTCCTCACACCATTCACAACTATCTACTCAGTAGATTCTACTGTGTCTCCTATCGTGCTAGGTCAGGACTGGCCTGTAGGGGGCGTGTGTTCTTTGGCAGGTGTCCATGCGGTGACCAGGCTTAGCAGCTTGTTACATTAACATGGGGCTCCAGTGACAGGCGTCAGCACCAGGGGCCAAGTAAGAGGATTAGCTGATGGACGGTTCTGGCATGCCTGGTCAATTATGAAAATGAAAATGGTCAAAAGGGTTGAACTGGCTTGCTGTTTGCCTCTGACGCACGAATGCATTGTGCGAACATGCACACACACACACAGACAGACATACACACACACACACAAACACACACACACAAACACACACAGGCAGTGAGACGCTTAATTCAGCACTCTTTCCTTATTTTTATTTATTTATTTATTTAAATGTAATTTAATGTAATTTTATTGAATTTTTGCACAATGTGGAGCGTAGACCCTTTCACATTTCACTACATTTGTTGTATGTGGCAAATAAAACACTTGAACTTGAACTTGAACACAGTATATTGTATATATACACACAGTCAGTCTGTCTGTCTGTCTGTCACTCACACAGTTAAGTTCTGAATATGGCTACAGGAAACATTGCATTGTGAACCTTGAATGACTTTTCCAGCACAGATTATGCAAACATATACATGGAAACTGGTTTTTCATGGAAAGACATGATGCCTTTTGCCGGAAGCATCTGTATGTATGTCTAAGCCGCTATTACCGCCATACTGTAATACGACAAAAGCTTAGAAAAAAAAACTGTCTAAATATACCAGAAAATAAAAGCATTTATTTAATACACATCACGTCACTGGGACACATGAAGCTAAATAAAATGAGTAAAAAAAAACAACCATGCTGAGAAGGAAGCAATAAAGTTTAAACAGGAAAATGTTATTAATAAACGTATCCACATACTTCTATACTGATGCCTATTATTTTTATTTTGAAGACAACATAGAGGGGCAAATTATCCTATTTTAATGAAATGATCACATTTGATGCCAAACATTTGATGTACAAATGGTTATTACCACTTTACGATGAAATTCAAAGGATTTAACCAAATGTATTTATTTACTATTGCTCATTCTGAAACAACAAAACAAAAACAAGGACGGTGAAAGCATTTCAGAAACTGGGCCATTATAAATGTAGGCTACATTTACAAAATAACATCACTGTTCTTACCGCTGCTGCTTGATGTGCTTATAATGATAATGTTGAAGAAAAACTCTTGCGCTACACACTCACCCATTATCACGTGTGCTTTGTCGTGACCTTTGACCCCAGGGCAGATGAAGCATAGGCACACGCTGCGCCACATGAGATTAGCACTAGTTCAACTGTTCTTTGTGTATTGAGACAAGAAGGTAAGGTGAGGTTAGCTGGTCTTTCTGTTCAGCTCTCTAAGGACTAGCTATACGAGAACATCACAAGCATGCCTGTGTGGTGTGAATACCAAGGTTGTTATTTTCAGATGAAGATGTTGAAGCTAAGGTTAGAGTTTGAAATCCCAAGGCACCCAAATTCCACTGAACGTAAACATGTGAGCTTCCCCCGCACAGTAAGTCTGTCAAACACTGTTTATAAGTCTAGTGTAGCAAAGACTCTCTGTTGGTACTTGGAAGTAGCAGCTCAAAAAGCGACGACTCCCCCCCCCCCCCCCTCTCTGTGCAGTCATTCCAGGTCATCCCAGCGTGCCGGTGTACCTGTGCACTTGTGTGTGGAGGTGAGGTGTAACAATCCAGTTATGAGCGGGGGCTGTGGGACGCCTTCAAGGGCCCCCTCTGGCTGTCAGGGAGCAGGCCACGATCAGGAGGCGTGCTGGCATCACGGGTGCTAATCCTTCCTGCACAAAGGCCTCGGGGGGAAGATCCACAGCGCTCGGATGCCTGAAGCCAAGCCTGGCGTTAGCACACGATTCGCTGCGACTTGGCAGTGGAAATGATGGAGAATTCCCAGAAAAAAGGTTGTGAAAACAATACCAGATTGGTGTCCTTTCATTTCCAAAAGCAAGCACACCATCACTGACACTGCATGGCACTGAGGTAGGCGTGTCAGCAATCAGTGTGATAGAATAAAAAAGAAGTGACAAAGCACTTGTTTCTATTACAGCCATATTTAGTCTAGCTTCATCTTCCTGTGGAAGTCAATAACCTCTACAAAGCAATGCAATGATGAAATGATGAAAGATTTGGATTACAGGGCAATATCCATTGGCAAGGACGGCGCACATCGCATTCACTATGGGGGTTTGATGACCACTTGTGCCTTCAGCCATAGTCCTTCAATGCATCTAGCGAAAAATAAAGGGCTGTATTACCCAGAGGTATTTCCCATGGTGGTCAGAGGTAACTGCAGACATTCTCTTGGATAACTTCAGACTTGGGACGGAGTGTCAGAGGTCACTATTTAGGGTGATGAGGTTGGTAAAAGTCATACTGTACCTCTAAATACACTTTAGTGACCTTTTAGTATATATGAGGCCCAAGGCAGGACCCTGAATGCCACAACTGCAGTCACAAGGTAACCAAAGGTCATATCACAGAGCACACTTAAAAAGATATTTAGAAAGCATTTCAACTAATACATGACCAGTGGTGTAGGGGAGTTGGAGAGGTAGAAGCCAAATACCTTCAAACCGTTTGAGATCTGACAAGATCAAACGTCAGTGCATTTACCACCATTTACCATGTGTTGGGACTCATTAAAGGCATAGTATCCATTCCAGGATGTGTCATCAGTTTGTGATATCACTTACAAATCCATCCTTTCACTTAATCTATTTATGCAGACAACCAGGTCAGCTACATTATGGAGGCCTATAAGTTTTCCTTACGTTATGAGCGTCTTTATAAGTAACCAGTACTGGTATCATCTTCAAATACATTTCCATGGTATATGGTCATGTGAAGGAGATATAAACACGTCTGTCATTCCAACTAGTCACCACGGCTCTGCACTATATGCAGTTCTATGGTCCTGGTCAAGCTACCCTGAGAAAATGGGTTGAGTGAGCGTGCTGGCAAGCCTTGAATCAGTGCCAGCTTGTTTGGTTTTTGCTTTTCAGTAGTTAAATTGCTAGTTTTCAACCAAAACTGAAGCTCTCGTACTCTAAAAGAGTATGCGAAGAGCTTTGTCTCCTCCAAGTGGTGATAATGTGTACATAGACAAGGGCTCCAGGTACAATAGGCAGGGGTTGATGGGAACGCAGGTAAGCTTGGAAGATTTGAGTCCTGGGTAATGAGGGCAAAGACTGTGGACTGGATACCTGACCTTGACCTAAAACCTATGCTTTGAAAGACCTAAGACCACTACTTTTTTAAGAAAGACCTAAAAGCTATATTTTTAAAGAAAGACCCAAGACCTCTGCTTTTTTAAGAAAGACCCAGGACCTATGCTTTGTAGGAAAGATCTAAAACCTATATTTTTAAAGAAAGACCTAAAACCTATGCTTTATTAGAAAGACCTAATGATGGAGATAATTTCCAAACACTGTTAATGACTTAAGAATATAATAATCAAGTGCCTTGTATTATTATTTACCTTATATGAATCATGTGCTTATGTTAACAGGAACATGGCTTTTCTGTGTTTATGCGAGTGTGTAACTTAGAATATTAGGTGCCACTTAGTCTGCATATGTACAAGAGCATGTTTAGACCAGAGGTGATAAGAAGGGTCGAACTGTGCTTCTTCCGACCTTGCAAAACTTCCATCCTTGCCTCGGACGTCAGAAATCCACCACGCGGTTTTCCCTGTTGAACGCTCAACTTCTGTCTATATACACCTTGTGCGATGTGTTTAACATTGCTTCACTTTCAGCATTGTGCTGGGAGTGAGCCTGATTGCAATTTTTGTTTGTCTAATAAATATACTTATATGCAGCTCCGGAGTCCTGAGGTAACTAGAGTGAATTTTCACCTATCACCTAACCTAGTACATACCTGATTCTGGGGTTGTGTTCCATGCTGTGTTGTATTCTATACTATCTATTACTACACTGTAATAAGTGCATCGAGACTTTTATTTCACTGTATATCCACGGTTATTACTACTACTACTACTACTACTATTTCAACTATTTCCAAGACTTCTGTGTGGATGTGCTGCCCTGAATACGCTCTTAAGCTTACCAAGTGTTAATGTCACCTACAGTTATAACTACCAGAAAAATACAACCACAGTTCACAAGATATTTTCAAATTATTTATTGTGCTGCAAAGAAACAAACAAAATAATACAAGAGAATTAAAAAAATCTGCTGTGCTACAGGAATTCCGAGTCGAATCTTCATCTATCCTTTTTAAAAATATTGTTTTTGCAATATTATCAATATCAACATATTTGTTCTCTCTGTCTCTCTTTATACATAAGCATAGAACACCAGTAGTATACAGACTCTATAGGGACTTCTCTGCAAAATACAAGAGGAACAGAAAAAGAAACGGGGATAAGAAATGAAGATAAAAAGAAAAAGAAAACACAAGGATTCCTATCCAAGCTCGTGTGGGATTGTTCTCTAAAAGGGTCCTGAAGTGCAGGCTTGTCTTTTTTCCAGCTTCTTGTGCTCAGACAATGCAAATCAATAGTGGCCTGGGGAGGGTGGGATTTAGGCAGACAAAATGAAGAAGGAACCTGACAGAAATGAGAAACATGTATTCTTGCACTCGTCTTTTTTTTGTATACAGTACACGCCCTCATTTGTGTTTTTCTTCCACACTCTCTTTTTCCAGAGACATAACACCACCAAAAAAAAAAAAAAAAGTTTCACAATTTCAGCTGCATCGATGTTACTTTACATGCTCCTGTCGAACGTTCAGGTTTGATTTCTTTTGACTTGTTTTGCTTGTTAATAAATTATTAAAAGGTCATTAAAATAATAAATTAAATCTAAATCTTTTTTTCCTCTCTTTACAACCTTTTTTTGTGTTTTTGTTTTATTTTGTTTTGGCAAGTGACACCCAAGTATTTACAACAATACTTGGAAGATGCACTGAAAAAAAAGGAAAAAAAAAATTACACGTTTCGTCCCCACAAGACCCATGGCTAACACACACGTACATGTGATGAGCTCACACTTAACCGCACAGTACACCACCATCATCAGTGTGAAAAAAAAACACCAGTCGTCTGCAAAACAGAAACTTCGGTAACCGTCAACATCAACCTCACACACACACACACACACACACACACACACACTCAAAGACACAGCTCTCACCATACACAACCACACAGGACGCATGAACCCACGCATGAACATGGACACACACTCACTCTCTCTCTCTCACACACACCCTACGAAGTGTTACAGGGGATAATGTAATAATAATGACGCTCTAAGGTGGCATGAGGCAATGCATTACTGGAGAAGTGCTTCCCAGTGCTCTACAATGTCTGAAAAAAGAGTGGAGTGTGTTTATGTGTGTGTGTGTGTGTGTGTGTGTGTGTGTGTGTGTGTGTGTGTGAACACACTGGTGACCTACTAATGTCTGCATATACATATGAAAGGCAACATCTCTCCCTTAGACAAGCGTTCCTGGCATCCTGTTGACTATTGTGCATATGGCCGTTTACTGATCTGTGCTCCAGGTGTGTGTCAGTGTATGTGTTGGAGTGCTTGCATGCTCATTGGTAGAAGTGTGTGTTTGTGTGCACGTGCGTGCGTGTGTGCGTGTGTGTGTGTGTGAGTGTGTGTGTTGTTTGTAAAACTAACGAGTCCTAAACACACCACAGCACTGGGTCTCACAGGGTTTCAAAGGGCAAGACTTTCAAAGACAAGCAGTTGTTTTAAAAAAAGACTAACAATAAAAAAGGCACACACACGCTCACTCTCTCACACACACTCACACACACACACACACACACACACACCCACACAAAAGGTTCATTTCTCTCTATATAAAAGTGCCAAGAATTCTACTAACAACATCGCCAGACAGATTTAAATACACCCAAAAGACGACCTATCACAAGTCTACAACCATCCCTCTCTCCTCCCCTTTTCCCTGCCCTCCCCTCCCACCCCTCCCTTTTCTCTCTCTCTCTCTCTCTCTCTCTCTCTCTCTCTCTCTCTCTCTCTTTTACAGCTTATGCCGATCGACTTTCCAGTGGTTTGGACATCAGAAGCAAAAACAATGCTGGAGAAGAACAGAGAGACGAGGGACACTGTTCCGATTCAGAGCTCCACCATGTTCAGATGACGTACTGGACACACGCTACGGGGGACATGAGCAGAGCACTTGTGGACAAGACACAATTTAAAAAAATATACTGAGATGTTTGTCTTTTCTTCCTTCCTTCCTTCCTTTCTTTCTTTCTTTCTTTTCTTTTACTCAGCTCTCCCGAGCAAACAGACAAGGCAGAGGAACGCCCGTTACCACTAGTTACCTCAGCTGTTGCTTAAGATAATCAACAAAAAAAAAACACGATTTTTTTTTTCTGCATTATAAATACATTCAACAGGAAAATGAAATATTAAGAGTGAAGGAGCAAAATAATAAAATGAAAATCAGAATGTACATGCGTGTGGGTTGCTGTGCACATAAATTGAACACACATGCTGTCAAATATTCACACCCACCCCCACACACACACACACACACACACAAACACACACACACACACACACACACACACATACACACATTACATACATTACATACATACATGTATATTCACACATTTATCCCCGGTCTTCCGTTGTAGGATTGCTATGTACACACTGCAAATGTTCCTATAATGCATTTCAAAAGATCTGTTCAAAGCCAATTACGTATCAAACAAATACGATCACCACAGAAGGTGCTTCGGTAACGCCATCATTGTGAAACGTCTTCAAACAGGGACATATGTTAAAAACACAAAGGACAAAAGAATCAAAGAATAATTGCATTTGTCTTGAAAGAAAGAGAAAAAATAACATTTGAACGCTTCTCTTTGATTCTATCATGTTTCGTGACAGCTGTGTCTTCTTCTCTAGTGGAGAGGCTGAATCATGATCTATACGCAGGCGTAGAGCCCCCCCTAGTGGACTCGAATAGAAACAACGGCAAAGATTAAAAACAAAAGCAGCACTTGTAAAAGCATTATGCTCAAATCCAAACCAGTCACCTGCGCGCAATGCTCTGTCCTAATCTCACTTCATACTGGTTATCAAAACACAAATACACCATGGTGTGGAGTGTGAGAATGACTCGGATCGAACAGGACGCTGAAGATTAAGGAGTGGAGCACGGAGCTGATCCCCTGCAGAGTAAGCCTCCCCCCCGTCTCTGGTTTCACTCTCGGCGGAGGGGCGCGTTCAAAAATCAATGGCTCTACACAAAAAGCCCACAAATAATAAAGAAGTAAAAATACGAGAAGCCTAAAGACTCTGGCGCCAAGTCCAAATGATGACGATGAAGAGTGCTGACGTGGTGGTGCCTCCTCCTCCTCCTCCTCCTCATCTTGTCTTTCGTTTCCTCCTCCGTGCCTTGTGACGGCAAACCAAACTATGGGATCAGTTCATGACGCGCGCGCGGGGCAGAAGCCACAGAGAGGTGGGTTTCTGTACTGGGTCTATCTCACTATCTAGACCCCCCCCCCCCCCCCTCTCTCTCTTTCCCTGTCTCGCTCTTTATAGTGTTTTCTCTGTCTCTTCTTTCCTCTCCTCTCCCTTTTCTTTCACTGTGCTCCAGGAAGACCACAAGGTTCCCGCGACTAGAGCCCTCGTGGGGGATGGGTGGCTATTGTGGGATAGAAAAAGAGCTTTGGTACAGCGGGTCAAGCTAGCGTCCACAGTCTCACTGGCACGTACACAGGAGGGAGTGTCGTCGTCGTCGTCGTGTCCTCGAAAAACACCTCTCATCTTCCCAAAAGAAACACAGCTTAACAGGAATGCAGGAAAAGATTACTGTTAAAACAAACAAAAATCGGCCTAATCCCACATATATTTGATTTCAAATGAACACGCCTGCACCTGCACACACACACACACACACACACACACACACACACACAAATAAGCATTCACACAAGCACACACGCACACAAACACACATGCACCTATCTCCGTCACACATATACTTAGGAACAGTTCTCATCTCCCATTCAAATAATTATCATCATTCCTGGATTTGGTTTGTGGATTTTCATGTCTGGATAAGATTGTCAGCTGTCTTGTATTTTGTTTGTTTGTTTGTTTTTGTTTGTTTTATAAATGTTTGTTTGTTTGTCTTGTAAATGTCTGGAGTTTTGTTGCTTTTACTGGTCTCTGTTCTCTCTGTTGGTTTTGGTGTGTGGATTGTTTGGGCCAAAGTCTTTCGTTTCATCCCTCTTTCTCTCCGCTCTTTCTCTCTTTCTCTCCGGTCTTTCTCTCGTTCTTCCCAGCACTCTCAAGTCGGATGGTCACATGTTCTCTGTGTTTGGGCTGCTGCAGGTCACTCACTCAATGTCTCTTCCTTTTCTCCTCTCTCTCTCTGTGTCTTTCCATTTCTCTCTCTCTCAGTCTCTCTCTCTCTCTCTCTCTCTCCATCCATCCATCCATCTCTGGCTCAGGCAGTCTGGTAGAAGTTGTCTGCCTGCAGGTTGTTGTGCTTCTGCATGCTGTAGTAGCCGCTGTATCTGGAGTCTGGGTCGGCCATCCGCAGCATCCGCTGGGCCTGGTCCACCTGCACCTTGGTGCCCTTCTGGCAGTCCACGTACACCAGCTGGTTATTTAGACAGGTGGGCTACACACACACGCACACACACACACGCATGCACGCACGCACACACACGCACCGACGCGCGCACACACGCACACGCACACACGCACGCACGCACACACACACACACACACACACACACACAAACACAAGCACACACACACACACACACACACACACACACACACACAAACACAGACACAGACACAAAACCACACACGCACACACACACAAACACACAAACAGAGAGAGAGAGAGAG